>NW_026656345.1:0-5892 GCF_009828535.3 Hylobates moloch
ATACATACAGTATTAGATGTGAAAGGGAGTGCATAATTATAGATGTTGCAGTCATTAAAAATATGGAAAAGGATATTATGATTTATATAAAGGATATATAAAAGGAGTATATGCCAACATATTTAAATGAAATGTATACATCTTAGAAAAATATGTGACTAAAAGTGACATCAAAATAAATAAAATGGTTTTGTAACCTTTAGTGACATTGAATTAATAGTAAAAAAAAAAAAAAAAATCTTCCAGGCCAGGCACAGTGGCTCATGCCGGTAATCTCAGCACTTTGCTGGTAATGTCAGCACTTTGGGATGCCAAGGCAGGAGGATCTCTTAAGGCCAGGAGTTCAAGACAAGCCTGGGCAACTTAGCAAGACCCCATCTCTACAAAACATAAAAACAAAAAAGTTAGCTGGGCATGGTGGCATGTACCTGTAATCTCAGCTACTTAGGAGGCTGGAGCAAGAGGATAGCTTGAACCCAGGAATTCGAGGCTACCATTAGCTATGCAGTGAGCTATGATCACACCACTGCACTCGAGCCTGGGCAACAGAGCAAGACTCAGTCTCTAAAACAAAACAATAAAAAAAATTCCCATTAAAAAATGTCTGCCACCACATGCTTTTCCCAGTGAGGTCTACATTTTAAAAGGTAATAATTCCAACTGTGCAAAATCTCTTCCAGAAAATAGAAAAAGAGAAAAACTTTCCTCAACTCATTTAACAAGGTTGATCTCATCTCAGTACCAAAACCA
This sequence comes from Hylobates moloch, assembly GCF_009828535.3. Classification (NCBI taxonomy): domain Eukaryota; kingdom Metazoa; phylum Chordata; class Mammalia; order Primates; family Hylobatidae; genus Hylobates; species Hylobates moloch. Next base: position 751 of record NW_026656345.1, read on the forward strand.
AACTTGAACAAATATGGGAAATGGAAATTAAAGACCAATCTAACTATGAAGAGAGATGAAATAAATCACTACAATAAATGAGTACACAAAATCCAGCAATGTATAAAAAACACTGTATATGTATAATGCAGTAACATTTGACTTACAGAAATGTAAGGTTTATTAACTATAATAAACAATCTAGCACATTATCTAAAAAGAAGAAATGAGCATCAATAAATGCAGAATGATTGCTAGTGAATATTCAATATTCATGATTGCAAATGCTCTTAAAAATTATAAACAGAGGGAGGCCAGGTGCGGTGGCTCACACCTGTAATCTCAACACTTTGGGAGGCCGAGGTGGGCAGATCACCTCAGGTCAGGAGTTCAAGACCAGTCTGGCCAACATGGTGAAACCCCATCTCTACTAAAAATACAAAAATTTGCTGGGCATGGTGTTAGGAGCCTGTAATCCCAGCTACTTGGGAGGCTGAGGCAGGAGAATCACTTGATCCTGGGAGGCAGAGGTTGCAGTGAGCCGAGATCGCACCACTGCACTCCAGCCTGGGTGACAAGAGTGAGACACCGTCTCAAAAAGAAAAAAAAAAAAAAAAAGAGGGAAATTTTTTAATGCAATAAAAGGAACCTAAAACAAATACACAGTGTAATGGAAAGCATTATACTTAATGGTGAAACACTGATTGCATTCCCATAGAGATCAGGAACCAGACAAAAATGCCCACTGTCATTTACTCGCATTCAATGCTATTCTGGGGGTTCTAGTCAGTGCAGTTGAGGAAAAAGAAAAGTACAAGGTATAAAAATCAGAAATGATATGATTATGAACAGGGAATCCTAGATAATCTGCAAATAAATTATTTAAACTAATAAGAAAATTTGTTTCTACATAATCAATATACAAAAATGCATTACATTTCTATACACCGGGAATAAATAGAAAATGAAAGAGAAAAGATACCATTTACAGTAACATCAAAAGTGTGGAATAGCCATGGATAAATCTAACAAAATATGTGCTTCTCATAAAGATACAATTATAACACTTCATTGAACGTCATAAATAAACATGCTGTGGTTTTATGTAGGAAGATAATATTTTGAAGTCAAATCCACTTGATTATAAATTCAGTGCAATGCCATTCAACCAAACACCAATCGATATTTCATTGTAGTTTTTTTTGTACTTGAAATACAACCATGGGCTGTATAAGGACATTTTGGTCCAGGATGGACTGCATCTGCCACATTAGTTCCATAAGCTTATAATAGTGCAGCCAGGCATGGTGGCTCACGCCTATAATCCTAGCACTTTGGAGGCTGAGGCGGGCAGATTGCCTGAGTTCAGGAGTTCGAGACCAGCCTGGGCAAAATGGTGAAACCCTGTCTCTACTAACATACAAAAAATTAGCTGGGCTTGGCGGCATGTGCCTGTAGTCCCAGCTACTTGGGAGGCTGAGGCAGGAGAACTGCTTGAACCTGGGAGGTAGAGGTTGCAGTGAGCCGAGATTGAGCTACTGCACTCCAGCATGGGCACACAGTAAGACTCCATCTCCAAAAAAAAAAAAAAAAAATAACTAGAATAGTGTATCTTTACTGTACCTTTTCCATGTTTAGATATGCTGAGATACACAAATACCACTGTGTGACAATTGCCTACAGCATTCAGTACAGTCACATGATGCAAAGCTTTGTAGCTCTGGAGTAACAGGCTATGCTGTATGGCCTAGGTGTGTAGTAGGTTACACTATCTAGGTTTGTGTAAGTTCGCTCCGTGATGTTTGCACAATGACGGAATAGAGTAACGATGCATGCCTTATAGCGTATCCTCATTGTTAAGTGATGAATGACTGTATACCATGGTGGATCTATAGTCAGAATACTGGTTTAAATGTGATTTGAGATAATTGTTTTCTTCTGAGTATTACAAATTGATAGGTTCATTTGTTTCTATTGACCCAAAATTTTAGTTTTTAAAAATTATTTTTATTTCCTGTAAATTTTTTATTTTTGAATATGTAACGTATTAACATGGTTCAAAAGCAAAACATATGTTTAAACATGTGTGCACAGAATTTTTTTTCTTTCATCTGCAGCCACTTCCCACTTAGCACTTGGGGAACCAATTTCACTACTTTCTGGTTTTATGTTTCCATGCTTTCTTTTGCTATATTAAGTAGCTACAAACTGAAAAGAAGCTAAAGTCTAACACAGCGGGTTGAGTAAAAAATTGAAATATACTCATACAACAAAATATTATTACCATGAAAATGAAGAGACTGCAGCAAGGCACATGTTGTTTTGTCACAGGGTGGTGGTTACATGCGTATTTGCCTTATTTTTTATTTTTTAAATATACATATGCATTACAAAATGTTATTGTATATATTTAAGTTTTACAGCGTTAGGTTATAAGATACATATAGATAGTAAAATGGTTACTATAGTGAACAAATTAACATATCCGTCATCTCAGTTATCCATTTTTGTGTTTGTTTTTGTTGCAAGAGCAGCTAAAATCTACTCACTGAGCACAGATACCAAACACAATACACTTTTGTTGCACGTAGTTCTTATGTTGTGCATTAAATCTCTAGATTTGTTCATTTTACGTATCTGCTAATATGTATCCTCTGACCCACATCTCTTCATTTCCTCGCCCACTTGCCCATCCCTGATAACCACTATTTTATTCTCTGTCTCTGTATACTTGATTTTTTTTTTTTTTTTTCAAGACAGAGTCTCACTCTGTCGCCCAGGCTGGAGTGAAGTGGTGCAATCTCAGCTCACAGCAACCTCCGCCTCCTGGGTTCAAGTGATTCTTGGGCTTCAGGCTCCCAAGCAGCTAGGACTATAGGCGCGTGCCACCATGCCCAGCTAATTTTTTGTATATTTATTTATGTATTTATTTTTGTATTTATGAGACAGAGTCTCACTGTGTCATCCAAGCTGCAGTGCAGTGGTGCGATCTTGGCTCACTGCAGCCTCCACCTCCCAGGTTCAAGCAACCCTCCTGCCTCAGCCCCCCAAATAGCTGGGACTACAGGCGTGCGCCACCATGCCCAGCTAATTTTTGTGTTTTTTTGTGCACTGAGATGGGGTTTCCCCATGAGGCCCAAGCTGGTCTTGAACTCCTGGGCTCAAGTGATCTTCCTGCCTCAGCCTCCCAAAGTGCTAGGATTACAGGTGTGAGCCACCGTGCCTGGCCTTATTTTTTGTATTTTTAATAGAGATGGGATTTCACTATGTTGGCCAGGCTGCTCTCTAACTCCTGGCCTCAAGGGATCCACTCACCTCGGCCTCCCAAAGTGCTAGGATTATAGGTGTGAACCACTGCGCCTGGCCAACTTTTAAAGAGTATAGTCCTGTATGTATCACACACTTTTCTTTTTTTATTATTATTATTATACTTTAGGTTTTAGGGTACATGTGCACAATGTGCAGGTTTGTTACATATGTATCCATGTGCCATGTTGTTTTGCTGCACCCATTAACTCGTCATTTAACATTAGGTATATCTCCTAATGCTGTCCCTCCCCCCTCCTCCCACACCACAACAGTCCCCCGAGTGTGATGTTCCCCTTCCTGTGTCCATGAGTTCTCATTGTTCAATTCCCACCTATGAGTGAGAACATGTGGTGTTTAGTTTTTTATTCTTGCGATAGTTTACTGAGAATGATGTTTTCCAATTTCATCCATGTCCCTACAAAGGACATGAACTCATCATCTTTTATGGCTGCATAGTATTCCATGGTGTATATGTGCCACATTTTCTTAATCCAGTCTATCGTTGTTGGACATTTGGGTTAGTTCCAACTCTTTGCTATTGTGAATAGTGCCGCAATAAACATACGTGTGCATGTGTCTTTATAGCAGCATGATTTATAGTCCTTTGGGTATATACCCAGTAATGGGATGGCTGGGTCAAATGGTATTTCTAGTTCTAGATCCCTGAGGAATCGCCACACTGACTTCCACAATGGTTGAACTTGTTTACAGTCCCACCAACAGTGTAAAAGTGTTCCTGTTTCTCCACATCCTCTCCAGCACCTGTTGTTTCCTGACTTTTGAATGATGGCCATTCTAACTGGTGTGAGATGGTATCTCACTGTGGTTTTGATTTGCATTTCTCAGATGGCCAGTGATGATGAGCATTTTTTCATGTGTTTTTTGGCTGCATAAATGTCTTCTTTTGAGAAGTGTCTGTTCATGTCCTTTGCCCACTTTTTGATGGGGTTGTTTGTTTTTTTCTTGTAAATTTGTTTGAGTTCATTGTAGATTCTGGATTTTAGCCCTTTGTCAGATGAGTAGGTTGCAAAAATTTTCTCCCATTCTGTAGGTTGCCTGTTCACTCTGATGGTAGTTTCTTTTGCTGTGCAGAAGCTCTTTAGTTTAATTAGATCCCATTTGTCAATTTTGGCTATTGTTGCCATTGCTTTTGGTGTTTTAGACATGAAGTCCTTGCCCACGCCTATGTCCTGAATGGTATTGCCTAGGTTTTCTTGTAGGATTTTAATGGTTTTAGGTCTAACATATAAGTCTTTAATCCATCTTGAATTAATTTTTGTATAAGGTGTAAGGAAGGGATCCAGTTGCAGCTTTCTACATATGGCTAGCCAGTTTTCCCAGCACCATTTATTAAATAGGGAATCCTTTCCCCATTTCTTGTTTTTGTCAGGTTTGTCAAAGATCAGATAGTTGTAGATATGCGGCATCATTTCTGAGGGCTCTGTTCTGTTCCCTTGATCTATGCCTCTGTTGTGGTACCAGTACCATGCAAATCAGACTACATTTAAAAGTAAGCAATGAAAATGCTGTTATAAATTTGTACAGGATGCCGCTAAAGCAGGATGAAAAAATGTATGACCTTGAACACTCATAATACAAATCAAAGAATGAAAAGTAATGTGATAAACATCCATTAGGACTTAGAGGAGCAAAATAAAATACAATATAAAGAACAAAGTAATAAACATAAATCCAGAAAGTAATAAGATAAAATTAAATTTAAAATTGATGAATACAACAAAGCTAAAAAATGAGTCTTTGAAGCAGCCCATGATAACTCTAGTCAAGAATAAAAGAATTCACAATTATACATACAGTATTAGATGTGAAAGGGAGTGCATAATTATAGATGTT
>NW_026656346.1:0-5891 GCF_009828535.3 Hylobates moloch
GGAAGACCTCTAGACCAGATTAGCAACTTCAGTAAAGTCTCAGGATACAGTATCAATGTATACAAATTAGTAGCATTTCTGTATGCCAATATTGTTCAAGCTAAGAATGAAATTAAGAATGAAATCCCATTTACAATAGCCAGAAAAAAAAAAATACCTAGGAATAATTTAACCAAGGAGACGAAAATTCTATACAAAGAGGATTACAAAACACTGATGGAAGAAATTGTAGATGTCACAAATAAATGGAAATTCACCTCATGCTCAGGTATTATAATAGTCATTATTAAAATGACCATACTACCCAAAGCAATCTACAGATTCAATATAATTCCTATCAAATAACCAATGTCATTTTTCACAGAACTTTTTAAAAAACAAAATTCATGTAAAACAAAAAATCCTGAATAGCCAAAGCACTCCTAAAAAATAATAAATCTGGAGACCTCACATTGCCTGACTTCAAATTATACTACAAGGCTATAGTAACTAAAAAAGTAGGGTACTGGTACAAAAATAGACACAAAGATCAATGGAACAGAATAGAGAACCCAGAAATAAAACCACATACCTACAAGAAACTGATCTTCAATAATGTAGACAAAAGTAAACAATGGGAAAAGGACACCTTATTAAATAAATTATCCTGCGAAAAATGGCTAGCCATATGCAGAATAAAAGTGCACCTCTATCTCTCAGCATGTACAAAAATTAAATCAAGATGGATTAAAGAGCTAAATATATAAAGTGAAGCTGTAAAAATCTTAGAAAGCACTTAGAAAAAAACTTCTGGACATCAGCCTAGGCAAAGAACTCATGATCAAGATCCCAAAAGCAATGGCAAAAAGATCAAAAATAGACAAACGATACTTAATCAAATTAAAAAGCTTTGGCACAGCAAAAAAAAAAAAAATAACAGAGTCAACAATCTACAGAATAGGAGAAAATATTTATAAATTATGCCTCTGAGAAAGGATTAATACCTAAAATATGGAAAGAACTAAAATGATTCAACCAGACAAAAATGGACAACCCTATAAAAACTGGGCAAACGACATGAACATATATTTTTCAAAAGAAGAAACACAAGCAGACAGGAAACACATAAAAAATGCTAACCATCACTAGTAATCAGAGAAATGCAAAATAAAACCACACCAATATACTATCTTACACCAGTCAGAATGACTTTTATTAAAATGTCAAACAAACTACAGATGGTGGCATCGATGCAGAAAAGGAACATTCATGCATTGTTGGTAGGAAGGTGAATTAGTTTAACCTCTATGGAAAACAGAATGGAGATCTTTCAAAGAACCAAAAATAGAATTATTATTCATCCCGTCAATCTCATTACTGAGTAACTACCCAAAGGGAAAAATCATTATATCAAAAAGACATGTGCACTCATATGTTTGTCACACCACTATTTACAATGGCAAATTCATGGAAACAACCTAAGGGTCCACCAACAGTTGATAGGATAAAGAAAATGTGGAATATATTATGTGATGGAATACTACACAACCACAAAAATGGACACAATCATATCCTTTGAAGCAATATGGATTGAGTTGGAAGCTATTACTCTAAATGAATACACACAGAAGCTGAAAATCAAGTATCGCATGTTCTCACTTATAAGTGTGAGCTAAACAAAAGGTACACGTGAACATAAAGATAAGAAAACAAACTTTGGGGACTCCAAAGAAGAGAGGGCTGAGGGAGAGTTAAAAATTATCTACTTGGTACAGTGTCCAATATTTGGGTGATGGGTACATTAGAAGCCCAACCCCCACCATTATACATGCAATACTATGTAACAAGCTTATGTACCCCAGATTTAAAATAAAAATATATAAAGAGAGAAGATTCAAACTAATAAAATCAGAAATGAAAAAGGGCACATTACAACTGATACTACAGAAATACAAAGTATCATAATAGATTACTGTAAACAGTTATATGCCAACATATTGGATAACCTAGAAGAAGTTGGTAACTTGCTAGACAAATACAACCTACTAAGACTGAAACATAAAGAAACAGAAAATCTGAACTTACCAATAATGAGTGAGGAGATTGAATTACTAATCAAAAACCTCCCAACAGAGAAAAGCCCAAGACATGAAAACTTTAATGCTGAATTCTACCAAATATTTCAATAGCTAATACCAATCCTTTAAAACTCTTCCAAAAAACTGAGAACTAAACACTTTTTAATTCATTTTATGAGGCCTGTATTACCCTGATACGAAAGCTAGACAAGGATACTGCAAGGAAAGAAAACTACAAGTTAATATTCCTGATGAAAATCGATGTAAAATTTCTTTAAAAAAGCATAGCAAAACGAATTAAGAGCACATTAAAAGGATCATACACCATAATCAATAAGGATTTATCCCTTGAATACAAGGATGTTTTAACATATGTAAATCAATAAACGTGATTCAACACTTTAAAACAATGAAAGGCAAAAATCATATGATTATGTCAATATACACAGAAAAAAATAAAATTCAACATTCTTTTACAATAAAACCTCTCCACAACAAAAAAGGTACAGAAGGAATGTACCTCAAGATAATAAAAGCCATATATGAGAATTACACAGCTAACATCATACTCAATGCTGAATAGCTGAAAGGTTTTTCTGTAAGATCAGTAACAAGACAAGGTTGCTCACTTTAGTCACTTCTATTAAGTATAGTAGTGGAGGTTTTAGCCAGATAAATTAAGCAAGAAAAAATATAAATGGCATCTAAAGAGAAAAGTAAGAAATAAAATCATCTCTGCAGATTACATGCTCTTATATACAGAAAACCGTAAAGACGGCTGGGCGCGGTGGCTCACGCCTGAGGCGGGTAGATCACCAGGTCAGGAGATCGGAGATCGAGACCATCCTGGCTAACACAGCGAAACCCCGTCTCTACTAAAAATACAAAAACTTGGCCGGGCGCGGTGGCGGGTGCCTCAAGTCCCAGCTACTCCGAAGGCTGAGGCAGGAGAATGGCGTGAACCCGGGAGGCGGAGCTTGCCGTGAGCCGAGATAGCACCACTGCACTCCAGCCTGGGCGAAAGAGCGAGACTCCATCTCAGAAAAAAAAAAAAAAAAAAAAGAAAACCGTAAAGACTCCACAAAACCTGTTAGAAATAATGAATTCATTAAAGTTGTAGGAGAAAAACACAACATGAAAAAATAAGTAGTGTTTTTATGCATTAGCAATGAACTGTCTGAAAAATTAATAATACAATTCCAAATACGTCTCCAAAAATATAAAAAAAATTAACCAAAGAGGTAAAAGATCTATACACTGAGTACTATAAAATATTGATGAAAAGAAATGAATAAGACACATAACGGTGGAAAGATATTCCATGTTTATGAATTAAAAATTAAAATATGCATACTCTCCACAGATATTTATAGATTAAATGCAATCTTTATTAAAATTCTAATGGCTTTTTTTACAGAAATAGAATAAACAATCCTAAATTTCATATGGAACCAAAAAAGACCCCAAATAACTAAAGCAAGCTAGTACTAAAAGAACAAATATTGTGATATCACACTACCTGATATGAAAATATACTACAAAACTATAGCAACAAAAATAATATGATAATGGACTATAAAAACATGCATCTTGACTAATGGAAAAATGCTTCAGAAATAAATTCATTCATGTGTGTTCAACTGATCTTCAACCAACGTTTTAGGAAGACACAATGTGGAAAAGGGCAGTCTCTTCAATAAATGGTAGTGGGAAAAGTGGATATTAATATTTAGGAGAATAAACTTAGACCATTGTCTTACACCATATGTAGAAATAAATTCACAATAGGTTAAAGACTTATATGTGATCCCTGAAAAAGTAAAACCATTATAAGAAAATAGAGCAGATCAGCACCATGACATGTGTATGGGCACTAATTTTTTGAGTATGACACCAAAAACACAGGCAACAAAAGCAAAAATAGACAAATTAGATAGGATCAAGCTACACCCCTTCTGTACAACAAAGGAAAAAATTAACAAAGTGAAGAGTAGAGCTATGGAATGGGAAAAATTGCAAATCATACATCTGAAACAAGGTTAATATCCAAAATATATAAGAAACATAACTCAATAGCAAGAGAAAACAAATAATCCAATAAATGAATGGGAAAAAGACCTTAATCTACATTTCTTTTTTTTTTTTTTTTTTTTTTTTTTTGGTGACGGAGTCTCCCTCTGGGAGTGCAGAGGGAGTGCAGTGGCATGATCTCGGCTCACTGCAAGCTCTGCCTGCCGGGTTCACGCCATTCTCCTGCCTCAGCCTCCCGAGTAGCTGGGACTACAGGCGCCCGCCACCACGCCCGGCTGATTTTTTGTATTTTTAGTAGAGACGGGGTTTCACCATGTTAGCCAGGATGGTCTCGATCTCCTGACCTCGTGATCCGCCCGCCTCAGCCTCCCAAAGTGCTGGGATTATAGGCGTGAGCCACCGCTCCCAGCTAATCTACATTTCTTAAAAGCAGACATACAAATGACCAAAAGATATATGAAAATGTGCTTAACATCACTAATAATCAAGGAAAAGCAAATAAAAAAAATCTCCTTAAACCTTTTAGAATGGGTTTTATATAAAAAAAATCAAGATAAGTATTGGTGAGTATGTGGTGTAAAGAGAACCCTAGTACACTATTAATGGAAATGTAAATGGGTAAAGTCACTATGTAAGATATTATGGAGGTTCTCAAAAAAGTAAAAATAGAGCCACTATATGATTCAAAGTTCCATTTCTGTGTAAATATCCAGAGGAAATTGCTTCAAAGAGAATAAAATACCTAGGAATCCAACTTACAAGGGATGTGAAGGGCCTCTTCAAGGAGGACCACAAACCACTGCTCAATGAAATAAAAGAGGATACAAACAAATGGAAGAACATTCCATGCTCATGGGTTGGAAGAATCAATATTGTGAAAATGGCCATACCGCCCAAGGTAATTTATAGATTCAATGCCATCCCCATCAATGGGGTTGACTACCAATGAGTTTCTTCACAGAATTGGAAAAAACTACTTTAAAGTTCATATGGAACCAAAAAAGAGCCTTCATTGCCAAGTCAATCCTAAGCCAAAAGAATAAAGCTGGAGGCATCACACTACCTGACTTCAAACTATACTACAAGGCTATGGTAACCAAAACAGCATGGTACTGGTACCACAACAGAGATATAGACCAATGGAACAGAACAGAGCCCTCAGAAATAATGCTGCATATCTACAACTATCTGATCTTTGACCAACCTGACAAAAACAAGCAATGGGGAAAGGACTCCCTATTTAATAAATGGTGCTGGGAAAACTGGCTAGCCATATGTAGAAAGCTGAAACTGGATCCCTTCCTTACACCTTATGCAAAAATTAATTCAAGATGGATTAAAGACTTACATGTTAGACCTAAAACCATAAAAACCCTAGAAGAAAACCTAGGCAATACCATTCAGGACATAGAGATGGGCAAAGACTTCATGTCTAAAACACCAAAAGCAATGGCAACAAAAGCCAAAATTGACAAATGGGATCTAATTAAACTAAAGAGCTTCTGCACAGCAAAAGAAACCACCATCAGAGTGAACAGGCAACCTAAAGAATGGGAGAAAATTTTTGCAACCTACACATCTGACAAAGGGCTAACATCCAGAATCTACAATGAACTCAAACAAATTTACAAGAAAAAAACAAACAACCCCATCAACAAGTGGGTGAAGGACATGAACAGACACATCTCAAAAGAAGACATTTATGCAGCCGAAAAACACATGAAAAATGCTCATCATCACTGGTCATCAGAGAAACGCAAATCAAAACCACAATGAGATACCATCTCACACCAGTTAGAATGG
>NW_026656347.1:0-5891 GCF_009828535.3 Hylobates moloch
CTGGGCGACAGAGCAAGACTCTGTCGCCCAGGCTGGAGTGCAGTGGCGCTATCTCGGCTCACTGCAAGCTCCCACTCCCGAGTTCACGTCATTCTCCTGCCTCAGCCTCCCGAGTAGCTGGAACTACAGGCGCCCACCACCAGGCCTGGCTGATTTTTTTGTATTTTTAGTAGAGACAGGGTTTCAGCGTGTTAACCAGGATGGTCTCGATCTCCTGACCTCGTGATCCGCCCGTCTCGGCCTCCCAAAGTGCTGGGACCACAGGCGTGAGCCACTGCGCCTGGCCAATTTGGTTTTTATTCTGGTTGTCCTGGATAACAATGTTGAATTTTAAGTAGAACACTGGCGTGACTTGATTTACTTTTTCAAATCTGCCTGACTGCTGAGTGGAAAAGTGATTCGTGGGCCAAAGGTGGAGACAGAGAGACTAAAAGATGGGAGCAGTAGAGATGGGGGTGACGGTGGGAGCCCACAATGCTTGCTAATGGCCTGGAAGCCAAGTGGGAGGAAAAGAGAACAAGGACCACTCCTTACTCTCATGCTTATGAAGCCGTATGGAAGGGGCAGAGGGTGGGGCAAGAGGCAGTCAAGAGTTCTGTTCTAGACAATTGATAGCTGAAAACGCCAGCCAGTCTGTAGATTTGGATGTGTGCTGGAGAGAGGAGATATGAATAAGGAAGTCATCAGCATGGAGATGCTATTTAAAATCTTGGCACTGAACCAGATTATCTAGAAACAAGGCAAGACCCAGGCCCCAAATCCTGGGACCATACAAGGTGTCAACATGCACTTAAATCTTTTTTTTTTTTTCGAGACGGATTCTTGCTCTGTCACCCAGGCTAGAGTACAGTGGTGCGATCTCGGCTCACTACAAACTCCGCCTCCCAGGTTCAAGCAATTCTCCTGCCTGGGATTACAGGGGCCCGCCCACCATGCCCAGCTAAATTTTGTATTTTCAATAGAGATGGGATTTCACCATGTTGGCCAGGCTGGTCTCGAACTCCTGACCTCAAGTTATCCACCCGCCTCGGCCTCCCAAAGTTCTGGGATTACAGGCGTGAGCCACCGTGCCCGGCAAATCTTACTGTCTTATCTAGCTAGACACCTCTGGGGATGTCATTCCACAGAGGGTCCCATTTCTCTGCTCCTTTGTTTAGTAAAATGTCTCAAAGCCATGTTTACCACTACCATCTCCCCTTTCTCTCCTGTTCTGTCCTCAATGGACTCTATCAGGCTGAAATAAGTATTTCAGGTTTTTCTTTTCTTTTCTTTCCTTTTTTTTTGAGACAAGGTCTGGCTCTTTCTCTTTTTTGGGGACGGAGTATCGCTCTGTCACCCAGGCTGGAGTGCAGTGGCGCGATCTCGGCTCACTGCAAGCTCCGCCTCCCAGGTTCATGCCATTCTCTTGCCTCAGCCTCCTGAGTAGCTGAGACTACAGGCGCCCGCCACCACACCCGGCTAATTTTTTGTATTTTTAGTAGAGACAGGGTTTCACCATGTTAGCCAGGATGGTCTTGATCTCCTGACCTCGTGATCCACTCACCTCGGCCTCCCAAAGTTCTGGGATTAGGCGTGAGGGTCTGGCTCTTTCTCTTAGGCCGGAATGCAGTGGAGCTATCACGGCTCTCTGCAGCCTCCACCTTCCAGACTCAAGCGATCCTCCCGCCTCAGCCTCCCTGGTAGCTGGGACTACAGGCGTGTGTTACCACACTGGGCTAATTTTTTTAATTTTTAGTAGAGATGGAGGGTCTCACTCTGTTTCCTAGGCTGGTCTTGAACTCCTGGGCTCAAGTGACCTTCCTGTCTTGGTGTCCCAAAGTGCTGGGATTTCAGGCATGAGCCACTGTGCCTGGCCTATTTAGATTTTTTTTTTTTTTGAGACGGAGTTTCACTCTCGTTGCCCAGGTTGGAGTGCAATGGTGCAGTCTCGGTTCACTGCAACCTCCGCCTCCCAGGTTCAACCGATTTTCCTGTCTCAGCCTCCCCAGTAGCTCTGGGATTGCAGGCGTGCACCACCACGCCCGACTAATTTTTGTATTTTTAGTAGAGACAGGGTTTCACCATGTTGGCCAAGCTGGTCTTGAACTTCTGACCTCAGGAGATCCCCCTGCCTTGGCCTCCCAAAGTGCTGGGATTACAGGCGTGAGCCAGCGCACCCGGCCCAGATTTTGCCTGGTTTCAGTCAGCCAAGACCACACTTCTGCACTCCAGCCTGGGCAACAGAGCAAGACTGTCTCAAAAAAAAAAGTGTGTTTATTTCAGGCCAGACATGGGGGCTCACACCTGTAATCCTAGCACTTTGGGAGGCCCAGGCAGGAGGATTGCTTGAGCTGGGGAGTTCAAGACCAGCCTGGGCAACATAGCAAGACCCTGTCTCTATAAACAAAAAATAAAATAAGTTGATTTAATAAAAACTGTTGAATTAATAACAAGGTAAGTGGTTCTTGGATATGAAGAGATACATCCCACTCCATCATCAACAGTCTAGTCTAGGCCAGGCGTGGTGGGTCACACCTGTAATCCTAGCACTTTGGGAGACTGAGGGGGGAGGATTGCCTGAGATCTGGAGTGCAAGACCAGCCCAGGCAACATAGCAAGACCCCATCTCTACAAAAAAATTTTTTTAAGAACTCAAGCTGGGCGCAGTGGTTCATGCCTGTAATCCTAGCACTTTGGGAGGCCGAGATAGGAGGATCCCTTGAACCCAGGAGGTCAAGACCAACCTGGGCAACATAGAGAGACCCCATCTCTCTCTTTTTTGGGGGTGGGGGGACGGAGTCTTGCTCTGTCACCCAGGCTGGGGTGCAGTGGTATGATCTCGGCTCACTGCAACCTTTGCTTCCTGGGTCCAAGTGAGTCTCATGCCTCAGCCTCCCAAGTAGCTGGGATTACAGGCCACCACACCCAGCTAATTTTTGTATTTTTAGTAGAGAGGGGGTTTCACCATGTTGGCCAGGCTGGTCTCCAACTCCTGACCTCTACCTCCCAAAGTGGTGGGATTACAGCATGAGCCACCACGCCCAGCACCATATTTATTTTTATTTTTTTTCTTTTTTTGAGACAGAGTTTCGTTCTTGTTGCCCAGGCTGGAGTGCAATGGCACAATCTCGGCTTGCTGAAACCTCAGCCTCCCAGGTTCAAGCGATTCTCCTGACTCAGCCTCCCAAGGAGCTGGGACTACAGGCATGTGCCACCATGCCCAGCAAATTAGTAGAGATGGGGTTTCACCATGTTGGCCAGGCTGGTCTCAAACTCCTGACCTCAGGTAATACAACCCACTAGGCCTCCCAAAGTGCTGGGATTACAGGCGTGAGTCACTGCGCCTGGCCCTTTTTTTTGGGGGGCCGGGCGCGGTGACTCATGCCTGTAATCCCAGCATTTTGGGAGGCCAAGGCAGGCGGATCACAAGTTCAGGAGATCGAAACCATCCTGGCTAACATGGTGAAACCCCGTCTCTACTAAAAATACAAAAAATTAGCCGGGCATGGTGGCGGGCGCCTGTAATACCAGCTACTCGGGAGGCTGAGGCAGGAGAATGGCGTGAACCCGGGAGGTAGAGCTTGCAGTGAGCTGAGATCGCGTCACTGCACTCCAGCCTGGGCGACAGAGACAGACTCCGTCTCAAAAAAAAAAAGAAAGAATTCAAACATGTTAGAGAAACACACCCACGCCCCAGGGTCTTTGCTCTTACCGTTCTCTCTGCCTGGAACACTTCTTCACCAGATATCTGCTCTTTCTCTTCACTCCAGGTTTTGCTTAAGTGTCATCTCAATGACATCTCTTTATTAAGTGTCATCTCTTTATTTTCCTCCATGTGTTCTCCCTATTGATTTATTCATTCATTCAGTGTTCTAGGGCAGGAGGCATCCGTGAAGGCAGAGATTCTGTCTGTTCTGCTGATTTCTGTGGTCCCAGCACCCAGAATAGTACTGCACGCAAAAGCATATCTGTTGAATGAATAATGTGTGAACGAATGCACCAGATTATGAATCGGGCACCGGCATTCAGGGAGCACGCAGGACTCTCATCACAACACTATAGCTTTAGTCCTGAAAATTCCTCCGCCGGGCGCGCTGGCTCACGCCTGTGATCCCAGAACTTTAGGAGACCAAGGTGGGTGGATCACCTGAGGTCAGGAGTTTGAGACCAGCCTGGCCAAACATGGCGAAACCCCGTCTCTACTAAAAATACTAAAATTAGCTGGTGCACGCCTGTAATCCCAGCTACTCAGGAGGCTGAGGCAGGAGAATCACTTGAACCCGGGAGGCAGAGGTTACAGTGAGCCAAGATCACGACATTGCACTCCAGCCTCGGCGACAAAAGTGAAACACCGTCTGAAGGAAAAAAAAAAAAAGAAGAAAATTCCTCAGCAGAAGTCTTTGGGAAGGTCAAAGGTGAAACTCCGAATTGTTCTCAGCTGTGCTTTAGCCATTCCAGCCCCCTGAGAGCCCCAGGGCTCGGTCCGCCGCCCTTCCTTTACATTCCTGAGCTCTGAAGTCCCCACCTCCTTTCAGCACCCTGAGTTCTTTCCTAGGATGGAATGACCTGAATAATATTTTCCATGTTAGTGATGGGGTCCAAGAATGTCCATGACGCATGAGACAAGAGCTCCCAGCCCGGGGAATGGAACGCTGCTCTCTCTGGAGCCACCAGGGGGCGCCATTTCTCCACGGAGTTTTGCGAAGGCCGCGCCGCAAGAAGCTGCTCTCGCAGCAGGAGGCGAGGCTCTTTGCCTGTTGCAGGGTTGGGTATATCGGAAGGATTTGGTGGTTGGGAGAGCTTGCTTTGATGCTCCCAAAGAAATTGATTGCCCAGATTTTCTCCAGGTTCTCTCCTGCTTGTAATTAGACCAGTGTTCCACTCCAGACTTTGGCTGCAGCTGCATGACCCTGGACAATTCACTGTGAATGTTGCAGCCTTGGTAACCTCATGGATAAGAACACTGGGACCCCATGGGATTGTGTGTGGACGCAATGAGATGAAAGCTTGCAGGCACCAACCATTGCTCTGAAATGGGAGCCAGTGATGGGATCAGAGGTTGTTAATTATACTAGTAATCAACTGAGCCCTGGTTCTCAAAGCCTGTTTCCTGGATCAGCAGCAGCACCTGCTAAATTCTGATGGCGTTTGACAGAAATGCAAATTCTCAGCCCCACTTCCCCCAAACTCCATGATTAAATTTCTTAATCTGCTGGGTGTGATGGGTCACACCTGTAATCCCAGCACTTTGGGAGGCCGAGGCGGGTGGATCACCTGAGGTTAGGAGTTCCAGACTAACCTGGCCAACGTGGTGAAACCCCCGTCTCTACTAAAAATACAAAAATTAGCTGGGCGTGGTGGCACCTGTAATACAAAAATTAGCTGGGCGTGGTGGTGGGCTCCTGTAATCTCAGCTACTTAGGAGGCTGAGGCGGGAGAATCACTTGAACCAGGGAGGCTACAGTTGCAGTGAGCTGAGATCACACCATTGCACACGGTGGCACCTGTAATCTCAGCTACTCGGGAGGCTGAGGCAGGAGAATTACTTGAGCCCGGGAGGCAGAACCTACAATGAGCCGAGATGGAGCCACTGCACTCCAGCCTGGGAGACAGAGTGAGACTTCGTCTCAAAAAAAAAGCTTCAGCAGGGCATGGTGGCTCATGCCTGTAATCCCAGCACTTTGGGAGGCCAAGGCAGGCGGATCACGAGGTCAGGAGATCGAGACCATCCTGGCTAATACGGTAAAATCCCATCTCTACTAAAAATACAAAAATTAGCTGGGCGTGGTGGCGGGCCCCTGTAATCTCAGCTACTTAGGAGGCTGAGGCAGGAGAATCACTTGAACCAGGGAGGCTTAAGTTGCAGTGAGCCAGGCCGGGCGCGGTGGCTCACGCTTGTAATCCCAGCACTT
>NW_026656348.1:0-5888 GCF_009828535.3 Hylobates moloch
TAGCACAGCAGTCTGAGATCGAACTGCAAGGTGCCAGCGAGGCTTGGGGAAGGGTGCCCGCCATTGCTGAGGCTTGAGTAGGTAAACAAAGCAGCCAGGAAGCTCAAACTGGGTGGAGCCCACCACAGCTCAAGGAGGCCTGCCTGCGTCTGTAGACTACACCTCTAGGGGCAGGGCATAGCCGAACAAAAGGCAGCAGAAACTTCTGCAGACTTAAATGTCCCTATCTGACAGCTTTGAAGAGAGTAGTGGTTCTCCTAACACAGAGTTTGAGATCTGAGAACGGACAGACTGCCTCCTCAAGTGGGTCCCTGACCCCTGAGTAGCCTAACTGGGAGGCACTTCCCAGTAGGGGCCAACTGACACCTCACACAGCCGGGTGCCCCTCTGAGATGAAGCTTCCAAAGGAACGATCAGGCAGCAACATTTACTGTTCTGCAATATTTGCTGTTCTGCAGCCTCCACTGGTGATACCCAGGCAAACAGGGTCTGGAGTGGACCTCCAGCAAACTCAAACAGACCTGCAGCTAAGGGTCCTGACTGTTAGAAGGAAAACTAACAAACAGAAAGGACAGTCACACCAAAACTCCATCTGTACGTCATCATCATCAAAGACCAAAGGTAGATAAAACCACAAAGATGGTGAGAAACCAGAGCAGAAAAGCTGAAAATTCTAAAAATCAGAGCTCCTCTTCTCCTCCAAAGGAGTGCAGCTCCTCACCAGCAACAGAACAAAGCTGGATGGAGAATGACTTTGACGAGTTGAGAGAAGAAGGCTTCAGATGATCAAACTTCTCCTAGCTAAAGGAGGATGTTTGAACCCATTGAAAAGAAGCTAAAAACCTTGAAAAAAGATTAGACAAATGGCTAACTAGAATAACCAGTGAACAGAAGTCCTTAAATGACCTGATGGAGCTGAAAACCATGCCATGAGAACTACGTGATGCATGCACAAGCTTCAGTAGCTGATTCGATCCACTGGAAGAAAGGGTATCAGTGATTGAAGATCAAATGAATGAAATGAAGCAAGAAGAGAAGTTTAGAGAAAAAAGTAAAAAGAAACAAACAAAGCCTCCAAGAAATACGGGACTATGTGAAAAGACTAAATCTGCGTCTGACTGGTGTACTTGAAAGTGACGGGGAGAATGGAACCAAGTTGGAAAACACTCTTCAGGATATCATCCAGGAGAACTTCCCCAACCTAGCAAGGCAGGCCAACATTCAAATTCAGGAAGTACAGAGAATGCCACAAAGATACTCCTCGAGAAGAGCAACCCTAAGGCACATAATTGTCAGATTCACCAAAGTTGAAATGAAGGAAAAAATGTTAAGGGCAGCCAGAGAGAAAGGTCGGGTTACCCACAAAGGGAAGCCCAACAGACTAACAGCTGATCTCTCAGCATAAACTCTATATGCCAGAAGAGAGTGGGGGCCAATATTCAGCATTCTTAAAGAAAATAATTTTCAACCCAGAATTTCATATCCACCCAAACTAAGCTTCATAAGTGAAGGAGAAATAAAATCCTTTACAGACAAGCAAATGCTGAGAGATTTTGTCACCACCAGGCCTGCCTTACAAGAGCTCCTGAAGGAAGCACTAAACATGGAAAGAAACAACCGGTAGCAGCCACTGCAAAAACATGCCAAATTGTAAAGACCATCGATGCTAGGAAGAAACTGCATCAACTAACAAGCAAAATAACCAGTTAACATCATAATGACAGGATCAAATTCACACATAACAATATTAACCTTAAATGTAGATGTGCTAAATGCTCCAATTAAAAGGCACAGACTGGCAAATTGGGTAAAGAGTCAAGACCCATCAGTGTGCTGTATTCAGGAGATCCATCTCACGTGCAGAGACACACATAGGCTCAAAATAAAGGGATGGAGGAAGATCTACCAAGCAAATGGAAAACAAAGCAGGGGTTGCAATCCTAGTCTCTGATAAAACAGACTTTAAACCAACAAAGATCAAAAGAGACAAAGAAGGGCATTACATAATGGTAAAGGGATCAATTCAACAAGAAAAGCTAACTATCCTAAATATATATGCACCCAATATAGGAGCACCCAGATTCATAAAGCAAGTCTTTAGAGACCTGCAAAGAGACTTAGACTCCCACACAATAATAATGGGAGACTTTAACACCCCACTGTCAATGTTAGACAGATCAATGAGACAGAAAGTTAACAAGGATATCCAGGAATTGAACTCAGCTCTGTACCAAGCAGACCTAATAGACATCTACAGAACTCTCCACCCCAAATCAACAGAATATACCTTCTTCTCAGCACCACACCTATTCCAAAATTGATCATATAGTTGGAAGTGAAGCACTCCTCAGCAAATGTAAAAGAACAGAAATTATAACAAACTGTCTCTCAGACCACAGTGCAATCAAACTAGAACCCAGGATTAAGAAACTCACTCAAAACCACTCAACTACATGGAAACTGAACAACCTGCTCCTGAATGACTACTGGGTACATAACGAAATGAAGGCAGAAATAAAGATGTTCTTTGAAACCAATGAGAACAAAGACAACATACCAGAATCTCTGGGACACATTTAAAGCAGTGTGTAGAGGGAAATTTATAGCACTAAATGCCCACAAGAGAAAGTAGGAAAGATCTAAAATTGATACCCTAACATCACAATTAAAAGAACTAGAGAAGCAAGAGCAAGCACATTCAAAAGCTAGCTAGCAGAAGGCAAGAAATAACTAAGATCAGAGCAGAACTGAAGGAAATAGAGACACAAAAAACCCTTCAAAAAATCAGTGAATCCAGGAGCTGGTTTTTTGAAAAGATCAACAAAATTGATAGACCACTAGCAAGACTAATAAGAAAAGAGAAGAATCAAATAGACGCAATAAAAATTGATAAAGAGGTTATCACCACCAATCCCACAGAAATACAAACTACCATCAGAGAATACTATAAACACTTCTATGCAAATAAACGAGAAAATCTAGAAGAAATGGATAAATTCCTGGACACATACACCCTCCCAAGACTAAACCAGGAAGAAGTCGAATCCCTGAATAGACCAATAACAGGCTCTGAAATTGAGGTAATAATTAATAGCCTACCAACCAAAAAAAGTCCAGGACCAGACAGATTCACAGCCAAATTTTACCAGAGGTACAACAGAGAGCTGGTACCATTCCTTCTGAAACTATTCCAATCAATAGAAAAAGAGGGAATCCTCCCTAACTCATTTTATGAGGCCAGCATCATCCTGATACCAAAGCCTGGCAGAGACACAACAAAAAAAGAGAATTTTAGACCAATATCCCTGATGAACATCGATGCAAAAATCCTCAATAAAATACTGGCAAACCGAATCCAGCAGCACATCAAATTGCTTATCCACCGTGATCAAGTGGGCTTCATCCCTGGGATGCAAGGCTGGTTCAACATATGCAAATCAATAAACATCATCCACCATATAAACAGAACCAAAGACAAAAACCACATGATTATTTCAATAGATGCAGAAAAGGCCTTCGACAAAATTCAACAGCCCTTCATGCTAAAAACTCTCAATAAATTAGGTATTGATGGGACGTATCTCAAAATAATAAGGGCTATTTATGACAAACCCACAGCCAATATCATACTGAATGGGCAAAAACTGGAAGTATTCCCTTTGAAAACTGGCACAAAACAGGGATGCCGTCTCTCACCACTCCTGTTCAACATAGTGTTGGAAGTTCTGGCCAGGGCAATCAGGCAGGAGAAGGAAATAAAGGGTATTCAATTAGGAAAAGAGGAAGTCAAATTGTCCCTGTTTGCAGATGACATGATTATATGTTTAGAAAACCCCATTGTCTCAGCCCAAAATCTCCTTAAGCTGATAAGCAACTTCAGCAAAGTCTTAGGATACAAAATCAATGTGCAAAAATCACAAGCATTCTTATACACCAATAACAGACAGAGAGCCAAATCATGAGTGAATTCCCATTCACAGTTGCTTCAAAGAGAATAAAATACCTAAGGAATCCAACTTACAAGGGATGTGAAGGACCTCTTCAAGGAGAACTACAAACCACTGCTCAACAAAATAAAAGAGGACACAAACAAATGGAAAAACATTTCATGCTCATGGATAGGAAGAATCAATATCATGAAAGTGGCCATACTGCCCAAGGTAATTTATAGATTGAATGCCATCCCCATCAAGCTACCAATGACTTTCTTCTCAGAATTGGAAAAAAACTACTTTAAAGTTCATATGGAACCAGAAAGCCTGCATTGCCAAGACAATCCTAAACAAAAAGAACAAAGCTGGAGGCATCACGCTACCTGACTTCAAACTATACTACAAGGCTACAGTAACCAAAACAGGATGGTACTGGTACCAAAACAGAGATATAGACCAATGAAACAGAACAGAGCCCTCAGAAATAATACCACACATCTGCAACTATCTGATCTTTGACAAACCTGACAAAAACAAGCAATGGGGAAAGGATTCCCTATTTAATAAATGGTGCTGGGAAAACTGACTAGCCATATGTAGAAAGCTGAAACTGGATCCCTTCCTTACACCTTATACAAAAATTAACTCAAGATGGATTAAAGACTTAAATGTTAGACCTAAAACCATAAAAACCCTAGAAGAAACCCTAGGCAATACCATTCAGGATATAGGCATGGGCAAAGACTTCATGTCTAAAACATCAAAAGCAATGGCAGCAAAAGCCAAAATTGACAAATGGGATCTAATTAAAGAGCTTCTGCACATCAAAAGAAACTACAATCAGAGTGAACAGGCAACCTACAAAATGGGAGAAAATTTTTGCAATCTACCCATCTGACAAAGGGCTAATATCCAGAATCTACGAAGAACTTAAACAAATTTACAAGAAAAAATCAAACGGCCCTATCAAAAAGTGGGCGAAGGATATGAACAGATACTTTTCAAAAGAAGAAATTTATGCAGCCAACAGACACATGAAAAAGTGCTCATCATCACTGGCTCAGAGAAATGCAAATCAAAACCACAATGAGATACCATCTCACACCAGTTAGAATGGCGATCATTAAAAAGTCAGGAAACGACAGGTGCTGGAGAGGATGTGGAGAAATAGGAACACTTTTACACTGTTAGTGGGACTGTAAACTAGTTCCATTGTGGAAGACAGTGTGACGATTCCTCAAGGATCTAGAACTAGAAATACCATCTGACTCAGCCATCCCATTACTGGGTATATACCCAAAGGATTATAAATCATGCTGCTATAAAGACACAGGCACATGTATGTTTATTGCGGCACTATTCACAATAGCAAAGACTTGGAACCAACCCAAATATCCATCAGTGACAGACTGGATTAAGAAAATGTGGCACATATACACCATGGAATACTGTGCAGCCATAAAAAAAGGATGAGTTCATGTCCTTTGTAGGGACATGGATGAAGCTGGAAATCATCATTCTCAGTAAACTATCGCAAGGACAGAAAAGCAAACACTGCATGTTCTCACTCATAGGTGGGAATTGAACAATGAGAACACTTGGACACAGGAAGGGGAACATCACACACTGGGGTCTGTTGTGGGGTGGGGGGCTAGGGGACGGATAGCATTAGGAGATATACCTAATGTAAATGACGAGTTAATGGGTGCAGCACACTAACATGGCACATGTATACATATGTAACAAACCTGCACATTGTGCACATGTACCCTAGAACTTAAAATATAATAATTTTTTAAAAAGTTGAAAATAAATAAAAATAAAATGTAAGCAAACACTTAATAAAATAAATTGAAAGAATAAAAAAAGAAAAAGAAAAAAAAGAAATCCCAAAGAATCAACAAAAAAGAGTTTACTCAAACTAGTATGTGAACTTAGCAAGGTTGCAGGATACAG
>NW_026656349.1:0-5887 GCF_009828535.3 Hylobates moloch
GTGATTAGGGGGAGAAAATTAGTAAAAGAATGTGTTAGTAACTGAGAAAAACCTCAGGGTTTTTTACATAGGAAGTGAAGAATTAAGTCTGGATCTGTTGACTTCATGTATAATTGAGAGCATTAAAAAAGGTATCATGCTGCTATGAGGAGAAGGAGGAACTGGAAATTGAATTTTCTTTTGCGGTCCTTTATTCTGCAATGTGACTTACAGTAAGTCTTATTTTGAGCCAGTCCAGGCACATCATTACAGCTATATGATTCTCAGACCCCAGTTCTAGGCATCTTAGGCAAAAAACAAGTGTTATTCAGCGGAATGAAAATATCTTGTTTGAAGACTCAATTTCTTTTTCTTTTTTTCTTTTTAATTATACTTTAAGTTCTAGGGTACATGTGCACAACGTGCAGGTTTGTTACATAGGTATACATGTGCCATGTTGGTGTGCTGCACCCATTAACTCATCATTTATGTTAGGTATATCTCCTAATGCTATCCCTCCCCCTCCCACCACACCATGACAGGCTCCGGTGTGTGATGTTCCCCCTCCTGTGTCCAAGTGTTCTCATTGTTCAATTCCCACCTATGAGTGAGAACATGTGGTGTTTGGTTTTTTGTCCTTGCGGTAGTTTGCTGAGAATGATGGTTTCTAGCTTCATCCATGTCCCCACAAAGGACATGAACTCATCCTTTTTTATGGTTGCATAATACTCCATGGTGTATATGTGCCACATTTTCTTAATCCAGTCTGTCATTGATGAACATCTGGGCTGGTTCCAAGTCTTTGCTATTGTGAATAGTTCCGCAATAAACACACTTGTGCTGAAGACTCAATTTCTTATAAACTCTGCTTTATGTGTCAAAACCCAGAAGAACAAAATGGCCAAGACCCGATTTCCAGTAGCATCAGACTGCATAATGTAAACTAAACAACACTTTTTTCTAGCATCATTTTCTCAAAACCAAAGGACTTTCAAATGTGTATGTATGAGATATTGGAAAAGCATGCCAGTAGATGGCATATCATTTTATTATGGATACAGTAAAATATCACTCTTTGACAAGGGCAAAATTGACAAAAAAAGTTCTGAAGTCAAAATGCCTTTAAAATTGAGAGTGCTATATTAAGATTTACTGTGCACTATGTCTTGTTAGTGTACAAATGTTTAATGAGTCCTGTAAATTTGAACCAAATGTTATTTTAGTTATTTAAATTATCAAATTAAAATGTGGAAACTGTCTACACTATAAACCTGTAAATGATCTGCAACTTGGCCCACTCCAAATACCTGTTTGAAATATCTAGACCTTTCTGGTAGTGATAAGGCAAAAATAATTTGAATTTTAGTCAAACAACTTGGTTTCCAGCCTGGGCTATGCCACTTAGTAAGTATTTGACTTTAGGCAACTCAACTGACATCTCTGAGACTCATGTTTGTCTTATGTAAGAAAGGAATGTAATACACGCTTCACAGATTATAAGAATAAAAGAAAACTATGAAACAAAAAACATTCTGAGAAGCCCAACAGAAAATAGATTTTGTTTGTTTTATTTTGCTTTCTTTGTGGGGGAGGCAGATATCCCTGGTTGGGCTTGAACACAGTAGACTTTTAAGGAGTTGTTTAAATCATGTGTGGGAAAAAGATAGACAAAGTTATTCAAGAAATAGTGTTATGATAACTATTTAGACTTTAACAAAGAACTTTAATTCCCATCTCATATCATATACCAAAATAAACTTTAAATAAATGTAAGAGCTAAGTCTAAAATTGAAAACTAAAATATCAAGGAAAGTATAAATAAATAATGATCTGCTCTGTAGCAGTGAAGATATTTCTAAGTGTTGAAGAAAAAAATGAGGGAAACTATTAATAGATTCAATAACACCGTAAACAAAAGCAAAAATAGACTGGAAAATATTTGCAACATATATTATAGGCAAATAATTAATATCCATAAGGAAGAATTCTTACAAGCCAATTAAATAAGGAAGAATTCTTACAAGCCAATTAAATAAATACTTGATTTTTTAGAAATGAGCTAAGGTCATGAACAAGTAATTCACAAAAGAAGTAATTTTTAAAAAGTAACAGTAACCTAAAAAATGCAAGTTAAAATGGGACATTTTTCTCTTATAGGTTCGGCAATCTATAATAATAATATTCAAGGTCAGAAAAGGTGAGATGAAGAGGCCTTCTGCTGGTGATATTGTAAATTGGTGAAATCTTTCTGAAGAGAAATTTGGAAATATGTATTCTAAGCCTTAAAAATATACGTAACATTTGATCAAGCTATTAAAATATAATTTATTTTTCTAAATAATCAAAAGTTTGAACAGACATTATGCATAAAGGTATTCATTGAAGAATTAAAATATCACAAAATTTAAGACAACTAGCATTCTCAACAATAGGGGATTGTTTAAATTGTAGTAGGCTACATAATCGAATAACATGCAGTCATTAAAAGCCACTTTTTACTTTTTAGTTGACACACCATAGCTGTACAGATTTATGAGATACAGAGTAGCATTTCAACACATGTATACAATATGTAATTATCAAATCAGGGTAGTTAGCATATTCATCACCTTGAACATTTATCATTTTTTTATGTTGTGAACATTCAAAATTATTTCTCCTAGCAATTTGGAAATATACAACAAATTATTGTTAATTATAGTCACCCTTCAGTGCTATAGGACATTAGATTTTATTTCTCCTAGCTAGCTGTAGTTTTGTATATATTAACAAACCTCTCCCTATCATCTCCTCCCTCCTACCTTCTTACCCTCTAATAACCACTATTCTACTCTCTACATCTATGAGCTTACCTTTTTTAGCTCCCACATATAAATGAGAACATGTGCTATTTACCTTTCTGTTCCTGATTTATTTCACTTAGCATAACATTCTCCAGGCCCATCCGTGTTGCCACAAATGACTAGATATCATTTTTTATGGCTGAATAATATTCCATTGTATATATACCAAACTTTCTTTATCTGTTCATCTGTTATTGGACACCTTGGTTGATTTCAAATCTTGGCTATTGTGAATAGTGCTGCAATTAACATGGGGGTACAGATATCTCTTTAATATACTGATTTCCCTTTTGTTATATACAAATACACTTGTATACACACATTTTTGAAAAGTATACACCAAAAATTTACAAATTTTTGTTTTCTAGTGTTCTTTCTTTTGCAAGTTTTGTAAAATGAGTATGTGTTAATAAAAAACAGTATATATTATTTTAAAACCTATAATTCTGTATCAAAATATAAATATTTAAAGGAAAACTAGTAAAATATCCCTTAAATAATCCACATGAAACATTTAGCTAATAGAAAGTGCTATATAAATATTAGTTATGACTTATTACTATTATCATCATCACTGATTTTCAGCGGAAATATTTAAAGTTCCTTTTTTGTACTTGAAACATGCCATTTCCTCAATGATTTATACTTTGTTTTTACTGAAAGGATACTTAAGGGTATTCTAGTTCAACTCTCTCATTTTATCAACAAGGTTATACAGTGTTAATTTGGCTTGCTTAAGGGATTACAGTTAATTTATGGAAAAACTGGGGTTAAACCCAAGCTTCCTCCTAAGATCCATATACACATTGCTATATTGGGATTATATTGTTTTAAACCTCACTGAAGGAGTCATTAAAACAGCACATGTCCCTGATCCTTTATCATGTTCTGGGACTCTGAAAACCCACCATACACCAATGGCATAAATTTTTCCAATTTTAAAATTTGTAGAAACTTGGCCTCAAATCACATAATGAAATATCAATGTCTCAGCCCCAGTAAAGCATAAGAATAATGTAGGATGTATCAGATCTTTGAGGGCTAGAATTTTTGTCATAATTCTAAATAATGAAGAATGATTGATGAATTATTCAGCATCAGAGAAATATTGATTCATTTACACAACGAACATTTATTAAGGTGCTACTATATGGTAAGCATTGTATGAGGTACTGGGGAATTAGTTGTGAAAAAGATGCACAAGTTCTCTGTTCCCATGTAGCTTTCAGTCCAGGATGGAAAGATTTTGGTTCAATTTAGAACAAAATTTAGGAAACAAACTTCTGGTTCTACTAAACTTTCAGACAATCTTATACTCTGCTATCTTTACCCAACTGTACTAGGTTTGATATCTCTATATACTTGATTTTTATATTGAAATATTTATCTGACAAATAAAACTGTGTATATTCAAGGTATACAATGTGAAGATTTGATATAAACATACATTGTGTACTGATTACCACATTCTAATTACGTAACATATCCATTATCACCCATAGTTACCATTTGTGTGTGTGTGTGTGTTTGTGTGCGTGTGTATGTGTACTGAGGACACGTAAAATCCACTCTTATCAAGTTTCAAGTAAACAATACAGTATTATTAACTATAGCCACTATGCAGTACATTATATCGCTAATATTTATTCATCTTATAACTGAGTTTCTGCCATTTGACCAACATCTCCCTATTTCTCCTAATCTTTATACATTTGATTATGACTGGAGTTTCCCTCCTGAATTATGTGCTGGTACTTTTCTATCCCTGCTTCTGATTCTAGTATTAGAGGATGTAGTCCATACTCACTATGGTAGGGCATGAAACTATAGGCATGACCTTCTACCTCAGAACAGAAGAGGGCTTTTTATAGGGGGAGGAGTGTTTGGTATTCAGGTTCTTGGGCTTGCAAAAGCAAACTTTTGAAAATTTTTCAAACTTATTTTCTGCTTAAATATCAGCATATTTAATGTATTTAAAGATTTGGGTGCCAAAATCATTAAAAAGAGTTGGTTGAGACAGGGTATCGCTCTGTTGCCAAGGCTGGAATGCAGTGGTGCAATCAGAGCTCACTGCAACCTTGAACGCCTGGGCTCAAGTGATCCTCCCACCTCAGCCTTCCAAGTAGCTAGGATTACAGGTGTGAGTCACTGTTCTTGGCTAAACACATTTTGTTTTTAGTTTGGCAAGCTGTTAATTATAAAAGAGGGGAAGTTTTAGAACTTATTTTGTCTGGATGGCAATGTTAGAGAACAAAATGCCAGCTCTGAGGTCTCATCTCTTATTCCTGAGGTTGAAACTTCATTGGTTTATAGGTGGAAATGAAAGGTCAAGGTCCAGGACAATATGACCAGAATTTAAGATTCAAGAACCTGGAGAGCTCAAAGTAATGCAGGAGTAATAGTTGCTTTGCTAGAAAGTTGAGAATCAAACACACACACACACACAAATAGTTATTTGGCTAAAATATTTGCGTTTGGATGTGGCAAGTGGTTAGTCCATTAAGACCTGAAGAATCTGTGGACAGCAAGTGTTTGCACACCTAATATCAGGTTTGGTATATTCTTAATGATCCAAGTGCTAGGTATAAACTCTCAGGGAAAGAGAAAATCAGTTACCCTGAAAATTTATTATATACACTTCCAGGATCCAGAAACTGGTTGCTGGCTTCACTTTTAATGACTGAATTTGCTATGAGATCTGTGAGAGTTGCAATGTTTTTGGAGAATATGTATCTATTATCTTTCACCTCAGGTAATGAAATTGCATCAAGCTTTAAAGCTTCTACACAGCAAAGGATACAATCAATAAAGTAAAGAGAAAAAACACGGAATGGGAGAAGATATTTGCATTCTCCCCATCTGACAAGGGATCGGTTACCGGAGTACATAAGGAGCTCAAACAACTCTATAGGAAAAACAATCTGATAATTTGATCAAAAGATGGGCAAGAAATTCGAATAGGTACTTGTCCAAAAAAAGACATGCAAATGGCAATCAGGCCTATGAAAACGTGCTCAACATCATTAATCAGAGAAATGCAAATTGAAACTACAATGAGATATCAT
>NW_026656350.1:0-1255 GCF_009828535.3 Hylobates moloch
GCAGAATCCACACTTCAGTGCTGAACACAAGACCTATTACAGTTATTAAGGTTGGCTTTCTGGGATGGCTATCACAATTTCTGTCCTGATTTACATTTTACAACGCAGCAAGACAGAAACATCTCCCAGCCTCTAAGCAACTAGATGGGCTAAAAACCCCACCTGGGAGAAACCAGGACCCTCCATTCCAGGTGCCCCTGACCTAGAGCTGCCCAATGACCCCAGGGGCTGGCGGGACCCAACTTAAAAGTGCTAAGTCATGCTGACGATGACCACGGAACGGCCTCAAGGCCAGACCTACCTTGGGAACAAGGTACTGCTGATCGGTGCAGGCCAGGACGTAGGCCTCGGCCCGGCCCAGCTCACTCTGGGGGAAATGGGCATTCATCTCGTCTCCATCAAAGTCGGCATTATAGGCCTTGCAGTTGGCATAGTGGAGCCGCAGCACTTTCTCTTCAGGCAGGATGCGGGCACGGTGGGCCTGGATGGAGGGTCTGTGCAGGGTGGGCTGTCGGTTCAGTAGCAGAATGTCCCCATTCTTCACATGCCGGCACACCTGGGAACAGAGTGGACAGGTGGGTGATCAGTGCAAACGTCAGTATCACCACGGCTCTTTCCAAGTGCTCACCTCAACTTGACCAAGGTGTGGCCTCTGTCTCACGTTCTAGTCAATTAAATGCAAGGGGAATTTTTCATCTAGAGCAAAACCCTGGAAATCTCTGAGAAATACGTCCTAGGCCCTTCTGGTCCTGGCCCTTTACAACCCTGATCCTGGCTCTAGGCTCAGAAGTATAAGGAACAAATAAGACCACAGGTCTTTGTCTTCTTCAGAAACGCATAGCCCTCCCGGGTTCCTGGATTCCTCTGAAAACTAATCCAAAGAAAGAAATGGATACAACTCCTGAAGACATAACCATAACAAAATGAAGACATAACCATAAAACCACTGGGTTTGAAAGGCATTGGCAGACTCTCGAATCCCCCCCACCAAATGATCACATGTGAGTACATTATTCTAAACAGAAATTCTATATTTCACAAAAATTTTGCCCAGCTTCATATAGCAGAGCCAGAAGAGGGTTCTTAGTTAGTTCAATGCCCTCAGAGAACACTTTATTGCACTTCAAAAATTAAGAGCTGTAAATTGTCATAGTCTTTTGGGAACAGAGTTTGAAAATAGCTATTAGAACACTTAAAACACATTTCCTGTTGGCTCTTCAAGAAAAAAAAAAAGCACCCACACAAGGTTAGATGA
>NW_026656350.1:1355-5886 GCF_009828535.3 Hylobates moloch
GTGTGTGTGTGTGTGTGTGTGTGTGTGTGTCTATGGGAAAGGGGTGGTTGGATCCTCACTAGGCTGTACATTTTTCTGAGACAGCGTCTCTCTCTGTTGCCAGGCTGGAGTATAGTGGTACAATCATGGCTCACTGCAGCTTCAACCTCCTAGCCTCAAACGATCTTCCCGCCTTGGCCTCCCAAAGTGCTGGAATTACAGGCATGAGTCACCACACTCATCTACTTTCCTACATCTTAGCATTGTTCTTCCTATAATGAATATGTGATGCTTCTGTAAATTTTAAAAAAGATCTTCACTTATTTTTAAAGAAAGAAATATTGAACAAGTGCTATGCTCACTGTGAGAGGGAAAACAGAAAATACAGACAATTTTAAAGATAAGAATTTAAAAATCACAAGTAATTGTACCCCTCTAAGATGACCACTGCTCATACTTTTCCCCCCTTATAAATATCTGGCTGGTCATGTCCTTCTGACAGACATCTCTCTCACAAAGCTGACTCTCCCGTACCACCTATTAAGACCCTTACCATCCTTATCTTTAATTATATTAACTACTGGGCCTCCTAAACACTGAACATCAAGTGACACCTTAAAAGACAAATGCATGAAGGTAACTGCCACCCCATGCATTCTGAAGGGCTCCTCTAGTACAATGGAATTATGAAGACTTGGTGAAATCTCTGCCACCCCAAATCTCCTCTAAATCACAACAGATAGCAGGTAGGAGAAAACAACAAATTATTGGAAGTCTAGTTTCTTCTTATGTTGCCCACATTTATGAAACTGCGTTAGAAAGTTCATTAAAGAGAGAGGCTAGAAGTAATTAAGAGATACTCCCCAAAACTCTCTCCCTGATTCCTGTTCAGTGAGGTTAAAAGTTCTCTCTCTCTGGCTCAGAGAAGCAGGGAGCAAAACCCTCAAGTGCTACAAAGCAATCCTAAAAGTACCTAGCATGGAGTCTGTCTTTTTGCTCCCAAAGGAATTCAAACCTTCCCCTCCCCATTGCCAAGTCCCATGTTTCCAAGGAGACCTAAACTCTGAGGGTTCCCATGAGCATCTGCCCAGGGCGCTGGCCGCTGTCTGACTGCGTCATATAAGCTGAGGTCTTCTTTCTTTAGTCTCTCAAGGGAGAAACTGCCTACACCTGTGGCCCAAGCCCAAAAAGCCAGGCTGGGCCTAGGATTTGAGTCTTGAAAATTTGAGACATCTTCCAGCGTAAGCAAACTCGCCACAGCTGGGAAGGTACACAGGCCAGGCTGGTAGGCACTGGCCAATCCAAACAGAAGCCCTGGAGCATAGGGTATTCCCATTGCCAACCCAAACCCGAGGCCCTTCCTTTCTCTTGTCTCTAAATAAATACTGCAGTGAAAATTAGTGTGCCCCAGTGCCCCAGGGTCAGAATTTTCAGAGGCAGGCTTGGAGCCAAAGGCCTGCTTCTGGCAGGATGCTGAGCAGGGGAATGAGCCTTGGCTCTCTGGGCCATTCCCTCTTTTATTTACAAGGCCCAGGGGATGGGGCAGAGCTTTCATACTTCACAGGGGAAATGGGTCCTTTTGGCCTTTCCTCTCCTCACCTAGCCTGTGGTTCCTCCTCGGATGAGACCTCAGTGTTTCCTTCCCAATCAACCTCACACAGCCCCTTCAGCCTTGCCCTGACCCATATGCAACACATTAACCAAAGTCAAAATTACAGGCCAGGAGCAGTGGCTCCTGCCTGTAATCCCAGAACTTCGGGAGGCTGAGGAGGGCAGATCTCTTGAGCCTAGGAGTTGGAAACCAGCCTTGGCAACATGGTGAAACCCCATGTCTACAGAAAATACACAAACTAGCCACACTTGTGGTCCCAGCTACTCAGGAGGCTGAGTCAGAGGATCACCTGAGCCCAGGAGGTGGAGGCTGAAGTAAGCTGTGATTGTAGCACTGTACTTTGGCCTGGGAGACAGAGTGAGAACTTGTCTCAAGAAAAAAAAAAAAAGAAAAAAAAAATCACAGGTTTT
Source organism: Hylobates moloch (assembly GCF_009828535.3). NCBI lineage: Eukaryota > Metazoa > Chordata > Mammalia > Primates > Hylobatidae > Hylobates > Hylobates moloch. The sequence continues at coordinate 3,357 of NW_026656350.1, forward strand.
GAGGATAGCAGACTACAGTCCTCAGGCTGGCCACCTGGTTCTATAAATAAAGTTTTATTGGAACACAGCCATGCCTATTTGTTTGTGTACTACTTGTGGCTGCTTTAGTATTAGGCGGCAGAGCTGAGCAGCTACAGCAGAGCCTGCATGGCCCAGGACCACAGAAATATTTACTATCTGACCCCAGAGGAATGGGGGCTCGCTAAGGCCTGAGAGAGCAGCAAGAGTTCGCTGCCTTCAGTCCCCTCTTTAGCCCTGAGGCTGGCCCCAGCACCTGGCTCACAGTTGCTTCCTGATGACCCCAAACTCTCCCTGCCCACTTGCCCTGCACATTCCCCTCAAACTTGTTTCTTCTTGGGCATTATGTGCTTAAAGTCACTGTCCGTCACTGCTGTTCCCTATGGTGTCTACCACACCCCTCCGCAACAGCAATACATTTATATGCTCACTTCCTAGTGGTTCCCCCACCATGCTGTCAACTCCAGGGTGGCGAGGATCCGTCCGCAGGGACTACAAAGTGCTAGCATGCAGGGGGCGTCAGTACTGCCTCATCCCTCACCCCTTCTCCTAGTCTCTCTCTCTCCTTTCCTACTGTGAGTCTGTTTCACATGTTTGACCTGAGTTAAATGTAAGTGAAGTGAAACACACCTTGCTTCTTTTTGCATTGCTCACACAGTGCCTAGCAAAACACCAGGCACTTAGGAAAGGCAGATCGATTCTATGAACCTGAATACAAACCTTACTTTGTGCACTAGAGAAGAACAAAAGAGGTGACTTGATCTATGTTTGCATGTGCCCTGTCACCAAAGGAGAATACAGTAATACAGGCGGTGTACTACTGCTGTCCCTCAGGATGGCGGTGAGAACGAGAAGAAGCAAGACGGCCTGTGATGAGCAGTGATGGGCACCACCGCAAGGCCAGGAGCATTTCCTTTTCCTCTCGGTTCCTCCAAACTTCCTTCAAGGCTGATGCAACTTTGCAGAGCTGAACTCAGTGTTAAAGAAGGGCAGGTCAGCCATGGGTATGGGTGGGCAGAGGGCAAGGAGAGGCCTGCCTGTTGTGCAGGTGGGTGAGGAAAATCCAGGAAGTCACATGTTGACTCCGGTAGTCACGTGTGGGTTACATCCAAGTTGAATCCATTTCCCTCCAACAACTGCTGCCACTGTTGCCTAGTTAGGAGTCATCTGCTACTCCCCTCCCAGCAGGAATGGCTATTATGTGACACAGCCACAGAGCTGTCACCTGCTGATTTCATGCACTCAGCAACATTGTTAATCGATCATGTGCTCCTTCCAGTGGAACTCGATAGAGCCTCAGGATTCCCTACCACAGCACTATGGGCTGGCATTAGCAATTGCCCAAAATGGAAACATTAGTTATAACCTGTCATTTGTTGGTTATCACTGGCACAGAGCACTCCCTTCCTAAGAGTGGCTCTCAAACATCAGCATGCAGAAGAACCCTCTGGAAAGCATGGTAGAGAAAGATTCCGAACTCTATTCTCAGAGATTCAAATTCAGTAGAGGTCGGGGGATGTGCATTGCTCACAAGCTCCAGGGATGCTGCTGATGCTGGTCTGGGGACTGCCCTTTGAGTAGTCCTGTTTAAGGGCAGCCATTCTTCTGGCCGGGGACTACAGGTGAATCTAAAAAGCCACCCACGTGTCGGGGAGCTTCCTCTTAGGGATAGGCTCCTGTGTCAGTGCTCACTGGAGCCATGCCTGATGGCCACCAATCACCAGGATCCAAACAGGAGCTGGATGGGTCCCTGACCAAAGCTGCCCTTACTCACAATTTTTGTCCCCTGGGGCCCCCGTGGCTGGGGTCAGGAGCTGCTTGGCCACGGCCTCTCGCTGGGTCATGTCCACAGCGCTCAGGGCTGTGCGGGTGCCGTCCTCATTGATGACCATGGAGGCTCCTGGGTGCACATTGGGGCCGTTGATGACTGCTTGCCTAAGTTCCTGAACATTCCACGGGGTAACTGGCTGCGGGTAGGTCAGTTTTGTGGCAAACACCTGGAAATGAGGAATGGAGGTAGAAATTCAGGGAAGAGAGGAAAAAAGGTCTCATGGACCCCAAATCTGTCTCAATAGGCTGTCTTTTCCACCCAAGATGTGGAGGAGCTGTCTGACTTGGCCAAGAAGGTCTTCCAGTGAGCAAAGTAACATCCTGCCTGTCTTCTGCTACTCCCTTAATGGTATAGAGACTAGGTCTCCTTTTCTATCAGTTAGTCTGAGGAGAATAATTTAAGCGTAGCAGTTTATATAATTTTTTTTTTTTTTTTTGAGATGGAGTTTCGCTCTTGTTGCCCAGGCTGGAGTGCAATGGCGCAATCTCGGCTCACCACAATCTCCGCCTCCTGGGTTCAAGCAATTCTCCTGCCTCAGCCTCCCGTGTAGCTGGGATTACAGGCACGCACTACCACACCTGGCTAATTCTGTATTTTTAGTAGAGACGGGGTTTCTCCATGCTGGTCACGCTGATAGAGAACTCCCAACCTCAGCTGATCTGCCCGCCTCGGCTGCCCAAA
>NW_026656351.1:0-5886 GCF_009828535.3 Hylobates moloch
GAAGATTATGAATACTATTAGAAAAACAAGGCAATCAGATACTATAGCTGTCTTCCCTCTGAAATCAGAGACTAAATGCCCTTTTCTTAACTATACTGTAAGCTCCCAAAGACACACATCTGTGGGCTCTACTAGCTCCCAGCCCTGTGTGTACATGAGAATCACCGCAGGTGCTTAAACTCCCCAAACGAATCTACACTGCAATTTTCACAGGTAAATCTGATATGCTGCCAATGTCGAGATTTGCTGGTATAGGTTGAATATTCCTAATCCAAAAATGCTCCAAAATCGAAAACCCCATACACTTCTGGTCTCAAGCATTTTGGAAAAGGGATACTCCAACTGTATTTGTCCTCTTGTAGAGGACCACCACTGTCCTTCTAAGGAGGGAATCCATCCTGTGCACAGCTGGAAAAGAGGCATAGAACAGAACCATGCTGTTTCCCTCTCTTAAAGTATGGCAGGCGTTCAGTCTGTCTTAGAATTCTGTTATGAAGTGCAGGCTCAGATTGAGGCAACAGTCTCATGTAAGTGCTCCCCATCAGCCTGCCACACGCAGGACAAAGGAGAAACACATACATTCAGCTCCCATGACTCAGCTGAGGTCCGTACCCCTGCGCCAATCATCACAGCCTGGTCGTATCAAGTGTGTGCCAAACTGCCTGCGCTAACAACCAAATGCAAATGTCATACGTCTCTGTCACTAGCAGTATAGTTGCTAGAGAGACGTGTGTGAGCCACACCTCAAAAACAAGCCTTCATCATCTTTTCCTGGAGATAGTTGACTAGCAATCAGATGTTCAAATAAAGTTACTTTCTTGTACAAGGAGCCATGCACAAGCACCCCCCACTTATGACTCTCAGAACACACATTTATATACAAAACAAAATCCAGGAAAACCACCTGTCACTACCTCTACAAAAGATCCTTTTGCTCATTTTTGGAAACATGAATATGCATAAGGTTCCCATTCACAAACACTAAAAATTAGTATGTGAATGAAGTGCTGATAAAAACATAACCAGAACACAGTGGCACCAACCAAGGATGGGTTGTGGTCAAGGCCAAGTTTAGTTAATGTGCGTAAATGCCAGCTTCCAGAAGTCTAAGTACACAGCCCACATTTTAACCTGGAGAGTGGGATGGGAGAAGCATCCAAAAATACTTCAATAACCCAAATGACCAAAACATTTTCAAAACTACGTTTCTTTGATCATATATTTCTTTGATCTTTAGTCAAGCGGAGTAATGAGGTTTAGTGACTGACTTGTCCATAGACACAGAAAGTAGAAAGATAATTCTCAGCCTATGGTTTCAGAGAACTATGCCTTATCTCAACTACATCATGCATATTGTCTTCTTCCAAAAGCTTGCTTTTTAGTTGGTATTTGCAAGTTCCCGAATCAAATACTTGTTATATGGCCAAATGAAAGAACCTCTACCAGCGTGGGTCAATGTTTTAGATCCAAATACAAAAGCTTCTAAGTGTATACTTGTGATACTGTACTCACCAGGCTTCCTGAGTTCTCCCAGCCCTTAAAAAGAGGATAGCTATACAGTTGAGAGAGGTGGCTGGCCAATCCTGAGCAGTCTGTCTGATGGGTTGGCTTTCATACGCAGATTTGATATCAGCAGCACAGTCAGCAAATGCCACCTGAAGCTGAGAAGCTTTAGGAGTCAGCAGAACTGCCTAACTGATTTTATGAGAATTTCAGTTCAGGAGACTTAACACAGGATCCTTAAAATCTGAGCAATGCATTTTACCATTTGAATATATTATGTGTATAGCACACAAGTAATTTAATAAAAAAAGGACCCTGTCCTAAGTATTTGGATTAGCCACAACTTTCAAATTCAGCTATGCATTTCCTTTGTAGATGGAGATTTTTTAAAAAGCAAGCTGAAGACAGAAGCTAATTTCATGTTGCTTGCTTTGGACTACAGGAAAAAGGGCAACTTTAAGAACAGATTTCTGCTAAGGGCAAGATATGTTTAGATGTATCATCACTCAAATATGGGTTTGGGTGGCAGAACTCTCCAAAATGGCAGGTGAAACCGGGGAAGCTAGCCTTAAGAAGACCTCAGTATGGGAGGATATACTGGCTGGTGAGTATATCCTACCTCTGGTGGGTGCCTGTCCCTTGCCATGAGCATCGGGATCTCTTCTCTCAGCTCGCTGCGGAAAGCATGACCATATTCTTTACTATCTTGAAACAAGAAAGGAACAAGGAGTGATCATTGTTATGTAAAACCAACACTCTCTTGTTCACTGTCAACCTATTTTTTGGTGGGTAAAAATAAGTTGCTGTTATTTATTTTAGGCTTATCCCAGGATTCCAGAAACCCACCAGGATTCACAGTGGAACAAATGTAAAAGCCAATGCCTGGGCCTTGTTCCAGTGACGTGTTCATCACGGCATGTGCACTACATGGGAGTGGCCACCAGCTCCACGTGGTAAGACGTTGTTTTATAGCACTTGGGAATTTTTGATATACTTTTATTACTCATTAGAGCAGTCGTGTGAAGCAGGAGGGCAGGACTAGAGCCTACTGACTTTATAGTACAGTAGTCACCTAGTGAAAGATACAGAGTATCTATTTCATTTTGCAGCCAAGTTATACACATAAGACACACACGCGTGTGATTCGTGATGCTCATGGCTATTACTTGGAAACATAATCATCACTGACTGTGGTTAGCAAAGTGAGGTAACACTGGCACAGAGGAATCACACAGGCTTTGGGGTCAAAAACCTTTATTCAGATTTAGGGTCTGCCACGTCATTAGCATTTATTTTCTTTGGGTCATATCCCACAACAGGTGCACAAAACTCAGCTCATTCCTATGTCACGAAGGGACTGACTTAAGTCATTTTCAACAAATTTTTCTCCGATAGCCAACATGCAACATGAGCACATGACCTTGAAGTAGATCTCAACTAACACATTCAGTTCAGTCAAAATGGAAGTTTTCATCCCTAACAGTAATGTTAGCACATTCATTATCAAAATAGAGGATACTGAGGTGAGATGCACCTGGGCACATAAAAAGTAAAACTGACCTTTCCAAATTTTAGGAATCACTTCTAGCCGATTGGCCACATCCAATGCTTGGAGAAGATGTATCAATGTTTGGGAGTGGGGAAAGTAGACCCGATTAAGTGAAACACATTTTTAAAGCATTAATCTGCAGAAACCCAATTCATCAAGAATGATAAATAACAAGTAATAAATGAACTATCTTACTGAAGGTATCAGGTCCTCATACCACTTCAAGGTGACGTCAATTTGTTCCATTAGACAAATCAAATCGAAGAACTTGGAACTGTGATGAAGGCAAAAAGTATGTCTAGTCTAAAGTCTCTATGTCTAACAAAAGGGGAAATAAGGATTTAAATTACAGCATATTATATGTTACAAAGAATTTCAAAATACTTACAAGTTGAAGTTAAATGAGCCAATTATTTGGTTTAAGAGCTGCCAGTATGTGCTGACTTCTCAATTAAACACCCTACCCTCGACTGGTCATTTCTGTTTCCTCTGTATACTCTTAGGTCATAGTGAATAGATACTGAATTTCAAATTCATTTTAAAAACATTCAGCGTGAAACAAGGATTTGGATACACAGAAAAATAATTCTCACACATCTGTTAACATGCTGCCCTCTTAAATTCATGTTCTTATCTGCCTAAAAGCAAACCCATTTAGGGAGTATCTCTGGGTTCCAGTATCTTGATCTTTGAATACAAAAGCAAGGGAGGTGAGAGGAAATCTTCAGGGCTCACCATGCTATAGTTAAACTTGAAAATGTAAAATGAGAGTGGGTAGAGGAAAAAGATATGTGGATTTTACAGTGTTGCAGAAAAAAAAAAAGAAAACCCTTAAAGGACACAAACTAGTCTTTCAAATCTGGCAGTTTTACCACTGCTTTAATTCCTAAGTGCTCAATTAACATGTCCTATTTGGTCATTGGCATGCTGCCTGAAACCAGAGGTGAGGTATGAAGGGACGTCAACAGCCTCCCACTTGCAGAATCTGGTAACTCATGAAAAAGGATACGTTTCCAACACACTTACTAATAGAAATTACGATGATGTTCAAGTCCAATGAATTTCCAGTTGTCTCCGGTATTTAAAAGGCCATGTATTTGGTAGGCAAGTTCTAGATCTCTGAGAGATGAGCACTGAAAATTTGCAAGTAGTAAGTATCACTCTGATACCGTCAGCCGGTGGTTCACAAATAAATAAAAACAGTAGAGCATCTTGTGAAAATACTTAATGTTGACTCAACGTATTATTGGTTGACAGCAAATAAGTTACAAGAAATGGGGGGGAGACAAATCCCAAGTTCTGTGAAATTTATTACAGTATTATTTTAATTTAGCAATTATACCATTAGAAATTAATCCTATAACAACACTTGGTCAAGTGCACAAAAGACACCTCAGTGCAGAGTCTGGACTAGTAAAAATCTCCATGAAATAACTCCAAAATCTACTCACGGGAAAGTTAAGTTATAGTTCTTACTATGAAATACTGATTGCTGTCAATAAATAAAACACCCTGAAAGTATGCCTGCATATACATACACTTGAGTACCCACAGTAAAAACCTTGCGAGGATCCACACTAAATACTAGGTTGGTGAAAAGTAATTGTGGTTTTTGCCATTGAAAGTAGCAGCTTTTGTAATTGCGGTTTTTGCCATGGAAAGTAATGGCAAAGGCCACAATTACTTTTGCACCAATCTAATAGTAAAGCAATTAAATTACCCTTAGAGAACAGGGTTCATCCTAAAACTGCTTGAAATTTTTCCTGTGATAAGCATGATTAAACAAATTAAAATAAAAACCATTATCAATTTTAACAGGGAAATCTGAAATATTATGAAAATTCATAATATTCAGGGGCATGAAAAACGTCAATGTAAACAATAAACAAAGGGTAGGGATAGTATGAGATTGAAAAGTACAGATTTTAGGCCAGGCATGTTGGCTCAGGCCTGTAATCCCAGCACTTTGGGAGGTGGTCAGGAGTTCAAGACCAGTCTGGTCAACATGGTGAAACTCCATCTCTACCAAAAAAAAAATACAAAAATTAGCCAGGCATGGTGGCGCACACCTGAAGTCCCAGCTATTTGGGAGGCTGAGGCAGGAGAATTGCTTGAACCCAGGAGGCAGAAGTTGCGGTGAGCCACTGTACTCCAGTGTGGGTGACACAGTGAACCTCCATTTCAAAGAAAAACAAATTATAGATTTTAGAGAAAGAAGAAAAAACAGAAGCAAAGACATGAACACAAGAGTTAGAAAGTGAACAGAACCAGGGAGAACCCTCCAGTTACAGATTAATTTAGGAAATGGATAGCGAATTAATAAAGAAATGATACTTACTATGCTCATGGCTGACTGAAAAAACTTATCTGAAAATCAAAGTTCACAAGAGCTTTGGTTACAATGGATAAAATATATTTTCAAGTCAGTAACATTAACAAAAATCCTGCCAACAAAACTGGTAACATCAAGATAAAGCTAAGAATGTAAAAACTTGAGAGGCAGGAACGTCCCACAGACATTTTGGCTTTCTCAGAAAGATCATGGCAAATATTACTAAGCTATATATACCTACTATGTACTCAAATTTATTTAAAAATAAAATAAAAAAATACTTCTAAGCTATAGGGATCACAAGGCCTCTAACTGGCACTCAGGGAAACCAGCCCTCTGTCTTTAGAGGAGGAAAACACAAGTGATTTCTATACATACCATCATTCGGGTCCTTTGGAGAAAATCTCTTTCCCATTAATTCATTCATTATATCATAAATGATGAAGGATGATCTCTTTGAAGGGTTTCCTGCAGAACAAGAAAGCAAATGTGTTTAATCCAC
>NW_026656352.1:0-5884 GCF_009828535.3 Hylobates moloch
AGAGTAGCTGGGACTACAGGCGCCCACCACCACACCCGGCTAATTTTTTTGTATTTTTAGTAGAGATGGGGTTTCACCGTGATCTCGATCTCCTGACCTCGTGATCCGCCCACCTCGGCCTCCCAAAGTGCTGGGATTACAAGCGTGAGCCACTGCGCCCGGCCCAAGTTCAGTTCTTTTAACACTTTATTTTTCTCTCAAAATAACTGCTAGCTTATACTTTCCTTTTTTCTCAATACTTGCTTCCTGTTAGGCAGCTGGGGTAGGTGCAGCCATATTCTATTCTATGTTCTTTTGCCCCATGCTCTGGGTCTGGGTCATGCCTCAACCTTCTTCCCAGGGAAGAGCAATCTTTACACAGAAGTTTAGATAAGTTCCTATGATATTAGACCACTTTTGGAGACTTCTGAGGAATAAAAAGCTGTTTATAAGGCTATCTGACAGGCTACCTAGCTGGCAGGTTAACCAAAAAAAAAAAAAAAAAGAAGAAGCTCTCCAGAGTGGCAACTTTACCAGAAACATTGTTCCCATATACCAGAGCGCCCCCACCCCCACCCCCCACTGCCCATACCACATTCTTGCAATCCAGTTGAAGAAGAAGAAGCAAAGAAACACAAACAGAAACAGTAAGCCTGGCTTAGGGACTTATTCCAAAAAAACCCCAACAACTTTTAGGTTGGTCATATGCCGAGTCAATCTCTGACATCTTAAAGCATATCCTATCAGCACCAACACTCACAATTTAAAAACCTGTGATATGGCATGATCTTCTGCCATCTGGAAATGAATCACCTGTGTTCATTAGGGTGTATTTACTGATGCAGGAAAATATATATTATAAAGGTGGTGACAAAAAGAGTTTGGGTGTTTCTTCTCCATTAAAAAAAAATTCTCCACTCTTGGAACATTTCAGTTGACTGGGTTTTCATTGAACCCTATTCCCAGCCTTATTCCTAACATTTTTGTCCGGATACATTTGGTTTCTCTCTTATAAGTTCTGGAAGTTCCTCACCACTTAAAAAGCACGGTCTATACCTTAGCTAGGGTAGTGGTTCTTCGTGTACACCCCTTTGGGACTGACAATAAAGCTGTCGATGTTCTCTAAAGGAATTTACAAATATACATAGTCACGCCAAAAACTGCAAGCAATTTTAAAGGGTTCTCTGACCCTCAAAAGCCCACCCAGGAACCCTAGTTCAAGAATTTCTACCCTAAAGGGAAATGGAATCAACTTACAGGATGATAATGCTTCTACTTTACAAAGCCCAAGAGTGTCAAGTAGCTTTTTCTAGGACTGCCACTGGGCCCACAGGCATTCTCTGAATCACTCCACACGCTTTTGGGGTGGGAATCAGGCCCCAGTCAGATGTGAACAAAGTGTCATTGAGGGATCCCCTGCCTCAGACAAATACCCTAGCTGCAAATCGTGAAAGTAGACGTCCTAACAGCTTTGTGAAAAAGTCTCTGACTGGCTGCCCCCTAGAATTACACTTAACAATGTGTACATAATAACTGCAGTCTGGAGGAGGTGACTATTCAGCAGGCAGGCAGCTTTATACTGTCATAAACCTCACTGGGTCAGCTCCTTTGATTTATGAACGGCCCCCTCATAATTTAGAAGCTATGCTCGGATGTAATTCCAGCACTAATTGTATAAGACACATGCTGCCATGCTGCAACTCTCCTGGTGCCTGCTGCCCATGGCAGGAAGAGGCTGCTTGTAGCAGAAAATCTCTGGGCCACAATTTCCATCTCCGATTGACACCCACCTTCAAATGATTAAAAGCTCAATAAAAATCTGTTACTGGATACCCAATAACTTATTAGAGCCTAGAATGTACCCCATTTGGGCTATAAAAAGTATTTAGAGGCCAGTTTGGACTGCCTAAAGATTCCTATTGTTATCTGTCTGGAAGTTTCCCTTCTGGGGAATTATGGAGATGAGTTGAGTTGGGTGAAGAGGGAAATGGAGAACCACAGCTAGGAAAGAAAGAGACAAATTGCTTTACCTGGGCAGCGAGGGCAGCACAGATGAGGAATATGCACAGGAGAAAGGCAATGAACATTTGGACATCTGACTCGGCTGCAAAGCACATTCCCATTCTGAAAAAGAGAAGGCAATGAGAAAAAATAAATGTCTTTCAAAGGTCGCTGGGATCAAGCCAGTTTGGGAAACAGTCATGCAGGGACTCACCCAGGCAGTGAATAATGCATTCCCAAGAAGCTGAATGCATTCAACATTTTCTTTCCTTTTCTCATCACCAGCACCTCTGCTGGGTTGGTTGATAGTTTATTGGCATATTTTTCTAAGGCTGAGATCACCACTCCTCCAATTTTCAAAGCTTCCCATTAATTGTAAGAGGCTTCTTCTGGCCTGGCTCCGTGGCATTTCTACCATTCCCCAGCTCTAGCTGCATATCTTTTCCAAGAACCTACTCTGATTTCATAATCACCTGTCCAATAACATGAAAGACACAATGAGCAATGGGTCCCCTGAGCTGCTACCCAGCCCTGGGCAAGGAGGCATCCCTAGCAGATGGATCCTGGATTCCATATAACTCTGCCTTGGCCCAGTGAGCCGAGTGATTCTTCTCATTTCCTTTTTAGCCAAAATTCTTCTGAGAACGAGCTAGAGTTTGGAATTCAGCTGATTAGGTAGTATGCCTGGGTGGGGCGACTGGGTCCCTGCCTGGTTTACAATTACAAGATCCCTCGCTCTGACAGCTCACAACCATTTCTAGAACAAAGACATACTCTGGAAATAAATTTTTCATTTACATTTTCCATCCATAAATCATTTGCAGCAAGGGCTACTTGTATTTGTCAGGCTGTTGTGGGGGAAGAAAGTAGTGAAGAGGATATAGAAATAGAAGATGCCTTGTGCCTGAGCTGTTGGCATTGGGATCATTTTAACATTTTGACTGCCTTGCAGACATCAAAGCCTCAGCTCCCAATGGTTAGCTGTCCATCTCCAATGTGTCGAAATGTGTCACGTCAAGAATCCGACAAAATCAGGCCATCCCAGGCAGTTAATCAATCCCCAAATGATCTATTTAATACATGCCCTAACCATTTAAAGAGGCAGTCTTCTTTTATCCAAATTGGAATTGCCTTATCACAACCTTTTCCTTTTCTTGTGTACTTTCTAGAATAATTTTTTTTGGAGTGTTGCATTTGGCAACACCACAGAAGCTCCTCATGTATCACACTCCTCAGAGGCAGGTGGTATGATCTTGAATTGAGATCACTGAAGCACATCAGAAACCACACCTCCCAGATGAGGTCTAAACTGAATCCTCATTAATGCTATATACTGAATTCTGTTCTAGAGTTAATAGATTAATAATAATAATGATGGTGATGATAACCACAATGATAAGGATAACAACGATAACAATAACAGCTGTTAACATTTCTTGAATGTTTACCATGACTAAGCATTGTTTTAAATGATTTAAATGGATTTGTAAATTTAATCCTTACCAGAACCGTATGAAATGGTAATATCATTATCCCATTTATAAAAAGAGGAAGATGAACGAATATCAGAGGTCAGGTAACTTGTCCAGTGGCTCATAAGTGGCAGAGGCAGGGTTGGAAACTTGGTCTGTCTTTATTCTAGAACCTCTTAGCCTCTTAATACTGCCTGATGTTACCTGATAATTATGTTTCCACATGCTCAAAATTCTGACAGCCCAAAATTATGTTCAAATGGTAAATGGATCAGGCTTGCAAGTGATTGTTCCTGCTCTAGCTGGGCATGAGGGAAGAGGTGCAGTCCTTACACAAGGTCTCAAGTAAGAAGTTGGTCTTGAAAATTATTTGTGTAAGTTCAGAATTCTCAATGCCTAGTACAAGACCTCCCTTTCCAATTAGCCTAGTGCACCGCTTCTCTACCAGGGGTGATTTTTGCTCCCCAGGCAATTTGGCCATGTCTGGAGACATTTTTGGTTATTAGGATTGGGGTTGGTGCTCTTGTCGTCTAATGGGTAGAGGCCAGGGATACTGCTTAACATCCCACAATGCACAGGACAGCCCCCAACCAAACATCTGTAGTGCAAACAACAAGAAACTCTAGCCTAACATATAATGGCAGAGGTTTGTTGAGAAAGATGGACCACAGCTGTGCTCCTGGGTCAAGACCATGGAAAGAAGATGGAACAACCTGCTTTATCTATTGCAAAGATGGCATTTAGGCCATCCAAAATCCTTTCTAAGTGACCGGACAGGAGCCAAGGCTAAGCCAAGGGAACTCTAATCCTTAAGAGGTGCAGGCCAAGGTTTCACAAACTCAGTCTTAATTACAGTTATCGGCTGAGACAACACAGAATCCACTCTCCCAATGAACCGGTTTATAATTTGTCCTAATATTCTCCCTAAAGGTCAGCCTTAAAATAATTTTCAAAAACTACTTTGTCTTACAATCTAAACATTCCATTGAGCTTTCGCCTCCACTCCCACTATCAGGCTCTTCTGCCTTCTCTAACCATGCCCTATATCATTAGGCTAAGAGATCACAAATATCTGCCCATAGCAAATATTCAGAGAACCCATGAAAATCAAGCCAAAAAGCAAGAGAGGACAGAAGACAGAAAATGTTTATTTTTCCTTGCAATCGTCTTCTTGCTTTCTTCTTTTATTTTATGAGATAGGGTCTTGTTCTGTCAACCATGCTGGAGTGCAGTGGTACAATCTCGGTTCACTTCAGCCTAGAAGTCCCGAGCTCAAGTGATCCTCCCACCTCAGCTTCCCAACTAGCTGGGACAACAGGCATGTGCCACCACGCCCAGCTAATTTTTGTACTTTTTGTAGAGATGGGGTTTTGCCATGTTACCCATGCTGGTCAAGAACTCCTGGGCTGAAGTGATCCACATGCCTCAGCCTCCCAAAGTGCTGGGATTATAGGTGTGAGACGGTGCGATCGGTCTGCTTCTTTACTTTCTTTCAGGATTTTATCACCCACGGTCCCTGGCCATTTGGGCACTGAAAGCCTCTCTGCATGCTGACGAGCAAACTGGGAAATCACATGTCATGAGAGATTGTACCTCTGAGCAGATGCAGTTCACGCAGTAAACCAACCCGTAAGGTTCCAGGTAAGGATGCCATCTCTCACCCACTCTGTACTTCTTGTCTTGAAACACGCAATATGTCTCTGAATCTGTGAAGAAAGAGATGGAGAATATGCCTGTTAGGAAACATCAGCCAAGTCACAAAATTCAAAAGCAATCACAAGTTCCATCCATTTTATTATACATCAAGGGAAGTGGCATAGCAAGTATTTATAGAATTCCTATTAGGGGATTAGTGTTATACATACTTTGCTCACTGGATCCTCACCACAATGGTAGATATTACTATTAGTCTCATTTTATAGATAAGGAAAATCAAGAGTCACATAACCCGTAAGAAGCTGAGATGGGACTCAAACCCAGGTTTGTCTGACAATGATGTACAAAATCTTTTTAAATTTAATTTTATTTTTCCATAAGTTATTGGGGTACAGGTGGTATTTGGTTACATGAGTAAGTTCTTTAGTGGCGATTTGTGAGATCCTGGTGCACCCATCACCCTAGCAGTATACACTGCACCATATTTGTTGTCTTTTATCTCTTGTCCCCCTCCCACTCTTCCCCCCAAGTGCCCAAAGTCTACTGTATCATTCTTATGCCTTTGCATCCTCATAGCTTAGCTCCCTCATATGAGTGAGATCATACAATGTTTGGTTTCCATTTCTGAGTTACTTCACTTAGAATAATAGTCTCCAATCTCATCCAGGTCATTGCAAATGCTGTTAATTAATTCCTTTTTATGGCTGAGTAGTACTCATATATATATATATATATTCATATATATATATATATTCATATATATATATACATACACA
>NW_026656353.1:0-5884 GCF_009828535.3 Hylobates moloch
TGATCCACCAACCTCGGCCTCCCAAAGTGCTGGGATTACAGGTGTGAGCCACCACGCCCAGCCTAGTTCTGCATTTGTAACAACCTCCCAGGTGATGTGAATGCTGCTGGACCTTGGACCAGCACTTTGGGTAGCAAGGCCCTAGATGAAGAGATGAGGGGTTGGCTATATATATATATATACACATAAATTTTAGAGACAGGGTCTCACTGTGTTGGCCAGGCTAGAGTGCAGTGGTGTGATCATAGCTTACTGCAGCCTTGAACTAGGCTCAAGTGATCCTCCCACCTCAGCCTCCCAAGTAGCTAGGACTACAGGTGCACACCACCATGCCTGGCTACTTTAAAAATTTTTCTGTAGAGACAAGGTCTTGCTATGTTGCCCAGGCTGGGCTTGAACTTGTGGGCTCAAGTGATCCTCCTGCCACAGCCTGGGATTACAGGTACATACCACCATTCCCAGCTGGCAATTTTTTTTTTTTTTTTAGATGGAGTCTCGCTCCGTAGCGCAGGCTGGAGTGCAGTGGCGTAATTTCGGCTCACTGCAACCTCTGCCTCCCGGGCTCAAGCGATTCTCCTGCCTCAGTCTTCCGAGTAGCTGAGATTATGGTGTGCACCACCACGCCCAGCTAATTTTTGTATTTTTAGTAGAGATGGGGTTTCACCATGTTGGCCAGGCTGGTCTCAAACTCCTAACCTCAGGTGATCCACCCGCCTTGGCCTCCCAAAGTGCTGGGATTACAGGCGTGAGCCACCGTGCCCTGTCAGCAAACTTTTTCTGATAGTGAATATTTTAGGCTTTGCAGATGACATACAGTGTCTGTTGCGACTGCCTCAACTCTGCTGTTGCAGGATGAAAGCTGCAGGACAATGTGTAAATGAACGGGTGTGGCTGGGTTCCAAGAAAACTTTAGTTACAGATACTAAAATTTAAATTCAATGGAATTGTCATGTGTCCCAAAATATTCTTTTGATTTTTTTCAACCATTGAAAAATACAGAAACCATTCTTAGCTCTCAGGCTGTACAAAAACACTCAGTGTTTGGTCCATAGGCTGTAATTTGCTGAGCCTAGGCCTAGATAATTATGTCAAGACTCTCCTCTCCCTCCTCAAACCTGCAGCCCTTCTTCCTCCATTCTCACACTCAGTTGAGGACTTGGCTTCCTAGTCACTGAGAAAATTTAAGCAATCACAGGAGAACTCCCACAACCCATCCACACTGCTATCTGCCAACACCTCCACGTGACTATTCCCCCATCCCTCTGTTACTATGGATGAAATGTTTGAGCTATGTCCAGCCTGTCTGCTCGCTTGTGCCCTAGATCCAAACCTCTCGTGCCTACTCAACAACCCTGCTCTGACTAGTCTTCCCTTTCTGTCCTTGCCGTTCACTGGATTATTCCCATCAACATACAAATAAATATGCTGTCATCTTAAAAAAGCTGCTCTTTACTCCAACTGCCTTGCCAGCTACTTCTTCTCCTTCCCTTTACAACAAAACCCTGGTAAAGATTTGTCTTCATTCACTGTTTCCAACTTCTCTCCCATTCTTTAAGTGAGATATAATTCACGTAATATGAAAATCACCTTTTTTTTTGGGGGGGGGGACAGAGTCTTGCTCTGTCAGGCTGGAGTGCAATGGCGTGATCTCAGCTCACTGCAACCTCGGCCTCCCGAGTTCAAGCGATTCTCCTGCCCCAACCTCCCGAGTAGCTGGGATTACAGGCGTGTACCACCACACCCAGCTAATTTTTGTATTTTTAGTAGAGGCGGGGTTTCACCATGTTGGCCAGGCTGGTCTTGAACTCCTGACCTCAGGTGATCCGCCCACCTCGGCCTCCCAGAGTGCTGGGATTACAGGCATCAGCCACCGCACTGGCCACTATTTTATTTTATTTTATTTATTTTTGAGATGGAGTCTCTGTCACCCAGGCTGGAGTGCAGTGGCATGATCTCAGCTCACTGCAGCCTCCGCCTCCCGGGTTCGAGTGATTCTCCTGCCTCAGCCTCCCAAGTAGCTGGGATTACAGGCATGTGCCACCACCCCCGGCTAAGTTTGTATTTTTAGTGGAGATGGGGTTTCGCCATGTTGGCCCAGCTGGTCTCGAACTCTTGATCTCAGGTGATCCACCCGCCTCAGCCTCCCAAAGTGCTAGGATTACAGGTGTGAGCCACCGCGCCTGGCCTAGCAGTCACTCTTTCATTCCCACTCTTCTCTCAGCCCTAGGAAACCACTAATCTATTTTCCGTCTCTGTGGATTTGCCTATTCTGGATATTTTATATAAATGGAGACATATAATATGTAGCCTTTTGTGTCTGCTTTCTTTCACTTAGCATAATGTTTTCAAGGTTCATCCATGTTGTAGCATGAATCAGTATTTCATTTTTTTTAGAAGTGGGGTCTCACTATATTGCCGAGGCTGGTCTTGAACTCCTGAGCTCAAGCAATCATCCCACCTTGGCCTCCCAAAGTGCTGGAATTACAGGCGTGAGGCACTGTGCCAGGCCAGCATTTTTAATTTTTTTTTAATAGAGACAGGGTCTCACTATGTTGCCCAGGCTAGTCTCGAACTCCTAAGTTCAAGTGATGCTCCCGCCTCAGCCTCCCAAATGCTAGGATTACCTGCAAGAGCTCTCATGCCCAGCTCATCTTTCTCTCTTTCTTTCTTTCTTTTTCTTTCTGTCTTTCTTTCTTTCTTTTCTTTCTTTTTCTTTCTTTCTCTTTTTCTTTCTTTTTCTTTCTCTCTTCTCTCTATTTTTTTCTTTTTCTTCTTTCTTTTCTTTTTCTTTCCTTTCTCTTTCTTTCCTTCCTTCCTTCTTTCCTTATTTGTTTCCTTCTTTCTTTCCTTCCTCCCTCCCTCCCTCTTTCCTTCCTCCTCCTCTCTTTTCCTTCCTTCCTTCTTTCATTCCTCCCTCCCTCTTTCCCTTTCCTTCCTCCTTCCCTCCCTCTCACTCTTTTCCTTCCTTCCTTTTCTTTCTCCTTTTCTTTCTCTCTTTCTCTTTCCCTCCCTCCCTCCTCTTTCTTTCTCCTTCCTTCTTTCCTTTTCTTTTCCTTCCTTCTTTCTTTCCCTTCCTTTCTCCCTCCCTCCCTTTCTTTCCTTTTTTCCCTTCTTTCCTTCCTTCCTTTCTCCTTCCTTCCTCCTTTTTTCTTTCTCCCTCTTTCTTTCTCTCCTTCCTTCCTTTCCTTCCTTTTTCCTTCCTTCCTTCCTTCTTCCCTCCCTCCCTCCCTTTTCTTTCTTTCCCTTCCTCCCTCCCTCTCTTTCCCTTTTTCTTTCTTTTCTTCTTCTTCCTTCCTTCCTTTCCATTTTTTTCTTCCTTCCTTTCTTCTTGACAGAGTCTTGCTCTCTTGCCCAGACTGGAGTGCACTGGTGTGATCTTGGCTCACTGCAACCTCCGCCTCCTGGGTTCAAGCAATTCTCCTGACACGGCCTCCTGAGTAGCTGGGACCACAGGCTTGTGCCAACACACCTGGCTAACTTTTGTATTTTTAATATTTTTTCTTTTTTTTTTTTTGGTGTTTATTTTTTTGAGACAGGGTCTCAGTCTGTCACCCAGGCAGGCAGCAGTGCAGTGGCGCGATCTCGGCTCACTGCAACCTCAGTCTCCCAGGTTCAAGCAATTCTCCTGCCTCAGCCTCCCAAGTAGCTTGGATTACAGATGTGCACTACCAGGCCCGGCTAATTTTTGTATTTTTAGTAGGGGTGGGGTTTCGCCATGTTGGCCAGGCTGGTCTTGAACTCCTGACCTCAAGTGATCTGCCCGCCTCGGCCTCCCGAAGTGCTGGGATTTCAAGCATGAGCCACCGCGCCCAGCCGTATTTTTAGTGGCCAACCTTGCTGGCCACTCTTCCTCCTTGAAACACTTTTCTCTTGGATTAAGTAACACCAGAGTCTTCTGGTATTTCTCCTACTCTGGCTATTCTTTCTGTCTTTGTAGATACATTTCCTTACCTCTATGTAATGTTAAGAGTTCTTTAAGGCTGGGCCCTAGGTCTGCTTCTGTTCCTACTTCACTCTCTCCCCATAAAGTGACAGAATCCATGATCATGACTTCAATGGACCCCTAAAAATGGATGAATTCCAAATCCATACATCCATTTCCCACCTGCCATTCACCCCTCACTGTAACATGGTTTCTGTCTCTTTTAGGTCATCAGTTTCATTAGTTCACTAATTAAATCATGACTGCCAAATCCAACGAACACTTCCATTCCTTGTCTTCCTTAATCTCTCTGTGGCATGGGACATTGTCAGCCAATCTCCTTCTTGAAATTTTCCCTTCCCTTAATCCTCTCACCCAGCTGACAATCATTCACTTTCAATCATTTTTGGTGGCTCTTCTACATGCCTCTTGGGCTACTTGTTTCTAAAAGCTGAGGAAACATAAAGTAATTTAGAAAGTAAAGGCAAACTGATGCCATGTTAGGAAGGGCTGGCAGAATGAATGAAAATCAGGCAAAAGCTCAAGGATGTTGTCTAAACATTTTGTTCTTATGGGACAAGAATAGTTGATGTGGTTTGGATATTTGTCCCCACCCAAATCTCATGGAAATATAATCCCCAGTGTTGTAGGTGGGGCCTAGTGGGGTGTTGGGGTTATGGGGCAGATCCCTCATGGCTTGGTGCTGTCCTCTCCATAGTGAGTTCTTACAGAGCTGGTTGTGGTAAAGTGTGGCACCTCCTCCCTGCACTCACTCTCTTGCTCACTCTGTGATGTGGGATGTCTTCTCCTGCTTCACTTTCTGCCATGAGTAAAAGCTCCCTGAGGCTTTCCCAAAACTCGAGCAGATACCAGTGCCACACTTCCTGTACAGCCTGCAGAACTGGGAGCTAATTAAATCTCTTTTCTTATAAATTACCCAGTCTCAGGTATTCATTTATTTATTCATTTATTTTTCTGAGGCAGAGTCTCATTCTGTTGCCCAGTCTGGAGTGCAGTGGTGCAATCTCGGCTCATTGCGGCCTCCACCTTCCTGGGTTCAAGTTATTCTCCTGCCTCAGCCTTCTGAGCAGCTGGGATTACAGGCACCTGCCACCATGCCCGGCTAATTTTTGTATTTTTAGTAGAGATGGGGTTTCACCATTTTGGTCAGGCTGGTCTCAAACTCCTGACCTCAAGTGATCCACCCATCTCAGCCTTCCAAAGTGTTGGGATTACAGGCAGGAGCCACTGCACCTGGCCAGGTATTTCTTTTTTTCTTTTTCTTTTTTTTTTTTTTTTTTTTTGAGACGGAGTCTCACTCTGTCACCCAGGCTGGAGTACAGTGGCACAATCTCGGCTCACTGCAACCTCCACCTCCCGGGTTCAAGTGATTCTTTTGCCTCCACCTTCTGAGTAGCTGGGGACTACAGGCATGTGCCACCACGCCCAGCTAATTTTTTGTATTTTTAGTAGAGACATGGTTTCACCATGTTGGCCAGGCTGGTCTCAAACTCCTAACCTCGTGATCCACCCGCCTCGGCCTCCCAAAATGCTGGGATTACAGGCATATGCCACTGCCCCCGGCCCCGGCCAGGTATTTCTTTATAACAATGTAAGAACAGCCTGTATTAGTTCGTTTTCACACTGCTGATGAAGACATAACCGAGGCCAGGCGCAGTGGCTCACGCCTGTAATCCCAGCACTTTGGGAGGCCGAGGCAGTGGATCACCTGAGGTCAGGAGTTCAAGACCAGCCTGGCCAACATGGTGAATCCCCATCTCTACTAAAAATACAAAATTTAGGCAGCACGGTGGCAGATGGCTGTAATCTCAGCTACTAGGGAGGCTGAGGCAGGAGAATTGCTTGAATCTGGGAGGCGGAGGTTTCAGTGAGTTGAGATCGCGCCACTGCACTCCAGCCTGGGCGACAGAGTAAGACCTTGTCTCAAAAAAAAAAAAAAAA
>NW_026656354.1:0-506 GCF_009828535.3 Hylobates moloch
CGCGCTCCGAGCGCGGGGCTGGCTTGGGGGCTGCTGGCCCTTCTTGGACCCCCGTCGCTGCGCACCGAGGTGGAAGCCCGCCGCGGCCGGAGCCCTCCTGGGACCCGTGGTCGCCCTCAGTCAGCGGGACTGCTCCCGGGACCGCGACAGGGCGGGGCAGGGCGCTCCAGCGTTAAACAACGAGCCCAGGCGCCGAAGGGAAAAGGCCTCTGAGATGGTCGGGTTTTTTGCCTGGGCGCGGTGGCTCACGCCTGTAATCCCAGCACTTTGGAAGGCCGAGGCGGGCGGATCTCCTGAGGTCGGGAGTTCGAGACCAGCGTGGCCAACGTGGTGAAACCCCGTTTCTACTAAAAAATACAAAAATTAGCCGGGCGTGGTGGCAGACGCCTTAATCCCAGCTACTTGGGAGGCAGAGGCAGGAGAATCGTTTGAACCCGGGAGGCGGAGGTTGCAGTGAGCCGAGATCAAGCCATTGCACTCAAACCTGGGGGACAAGAGCGAGACTT
>NW_026656354.1:606-5884 GCF_009828535.3 Hylobates moloch
CTCAAAAAAAAAAAAAAAGTTTTCTTTTTCTTTCTTTTTTTTTTTTTGACACAGTCTCACTCTGTCGCCCAGGCTGGAGTGCAGTGGCGGGATCTCGGCTCACTGCAGCCTATGTCTCTTGACAGTCCACAGGTTAAAGCGATTTTCCTGCCTCAGCCTCCCGAGTAGCTGGGATTACAGGCGCCCCCCACCAAGGCTGGCTAACTTTTGTGTTTTTAGTACAGAAGGGGTTTCACCGTGTTGGCCAGGCTGGTCTCGAACTCCTGACCTCAAATGACCCACCTCTGCCTCCCAAAGTGCTGGGATTCCAGGCGTGAGCCACCGCGCCGGGACACAAGACTCTTAAGTTTTAAGGTCTCATTCTTCAGTCAGGTTTTCCCCGTTCCCGCGTCTTCGGCCAATTTTTTTTTTTTTTTTTTTTGAGTCAATTTGTACAGACATCTTTAATTAGCAATATGTTTAAATAGTTACAAGCCTTTCCTTCTTTTCTTGTGACAGTTTGAGTTGAATTTCTATCATTTGCAACCTGTCACTGTAAGGCACAAACATGATCACGCAAGATGCGACAGTAGATTTAAGCCAGTTGTTTTTAAGTTTGTGTTTAAGGAGAAACTAACACTGAAAACGGACTCGTTGACGGAGGAAAAGGTGGAATGCAGCCTCTGGTGCTGTTTGAGCGATCCCTCTCCCCCGGGCCTGGCCGCGCGCTGCTGTGTTCTGGAAAGGCTCATTGTACCGTCGAGGCGGCAGGTAAGAGTCCTGTACAGGTGTCTGCCCGCTTTTCCTTTTAGGCTTCTGTGTCAGCTGGTTTTCCCCTGTAGACTGTGTCCCTGACCTCCACCCCTTAACCCTATCCAATCTGTCTTTACATGTCTGACCATCAAGGCTCTCCTGGGTCATATTCAGTTCATGTTGATAATTTCCCTTCCTCCCCTCTTTGGTCCTCACTTTTTGCTTTGGTCATATTATGCTATATTCTGTAAGCCTTTTTAATTTTTTTTTATAGTGGCAGGGGAAAATATTTTATAATTATGCTTTGTGCTTTTTATCTTCCAGTCAGTAAATGCTTGGTAAATATTTGTTTTATTGAGTATATGACCCTATTCTAGCTATATTGTGCTTGAACAAAAATCTTAACTGCCTTGTAGGTTAACTGCTAAGAATTTGTCAAAAGTGCAGAGCTACATCAAGAACTTGTCACAGATCGTTCAAAAAGGTCTCTGAGGGCTTGATGGAAGTCTGTAAATTGGTTTCATATGAAAGAGAGTGTAAGAAGTGAAAATGTAAAGCATGACTGGAGAGCCAGAGAGATAAAGCAAGGGTCCCTTTCTCCTTTGTAACAGTATTATGTGATCTCTTTTAGAAATCATTCTGAAAGACAATGCCAACTCGGAACCTAGGAAACCATTCAGTGGGTTTCTGCAGGTTAGGTGGTTCAACTCCTCATCAGCACCTTTGTTTTCTCTGCCTCAGTTTGCTTCAATGATGTTCTCAGTAGCTGTAATTGCTGTCTGTCTTTGAATACTTAAGCATCTTTTTTTAGCTCACAGGGGTATATGTGCATTTTTATTTAACCAAGTGTTAGAATTTTTACTCTGCTGTTGTGGGCTCAGGGTTAGCTACTTTGGTTGTTTAGTTGTAAAATGATTAGCAGGGAAAACCGTGTGTGTGTGTGTGTGTGTGTGTGTGTGTGTGTGTGTGTGTGTGTCTGTAAGTTTCTTTTGTTGTCAGAGCACTTAGAATTTTATTTTATATGGTAATTCTGTCAGTTTACCTTATTCTCCACCCATTTATTGAACAGCAAAATATGAAAGTAGTATGTCCCATAACTAGCTTTCAGAAGAATTATAACTGCTGTATATCTGAACTTTCTCTTCTCTTCTCTTCTCTTCTCTTCTCTTCTCTTCTCTTCTCTTCTCTTCTCTTCCCTTCTCTTCTCTTCTCTTCTCTTCCCTTCCCTTCCCTCCCCTCCCCTCCCCTCCCCTTCCCTTCCCTTCACTCTCTTTTCTTTTCTTTTTTCTTTTATGACAGATTCTCACTCTGTCACCCAGGCTGGAGTGCAGTGGCATGATCTCATCTCACTGCAACCTCTGCCGCCCAGGTTCAAGCGATTCTCCTGCCTCAGCCTCCTGAGTAGCTGGGATTACAGGCACCTGCCACCCCACCTGGCTAAGTTTTATAGTTTTGGTAGAGACGGGGTTCACCATCTTGGCCAGGCTGGTTTTGAACTCCTGACCTCGTGATCCACCTGCCTCGGCCTCCTAAAATGCTGGGATTACAGGCGTGAGCCACTGTGCCTGGCTGAATTTTCAAGAAGTTTGTGCATCAATTTTCAAAAAATTATGGTATCAAAAGAGAGCTGTGTCCTATATTTGGAAAGATACAAAAACTGAACATTCTGGCAGGCAGTTTTGCTTGTTGTTGCTTGAGATAGAGCCACACATTGGTCTCAGTGGATTTATGGAGAAAAATGGATACAGAAAGTTAATTCTAAATAAGACCAAAAAATCCTTTTCTTGAGCAATGACAGGTAAAGAGGTTGTCTTGGTTAACCTTGAAATGTGTTGCCCTTGATCAAGACAGTTTTATGGTGGGGATGGTAGTGGTGATAAACTTGTTTGAAATTTGTCCACTTATAGTAACCTTTGTGGTAGCTGTCACAGACAACTTCATCCTTACAGGCCTTAAAATTGCTATAAAACTAATAGAATGGAGGAGAAACAAGGGACCTGAATAATTAGATGCTTAGATAATTGTAATGTGTTTTCATCACCGGTGAAAAACAGCAGTGTTAGAAGCACTTAAACATTCTATGTAAGGAACAGTGCCTGAATTTATATTGTGATTTTTGAGCACAATTCGCTGTTTAAAAACTGGCATATTTTAGGTCATATTTTGAAGACAAATAGAAAACTTATCTTTTCAAGGTGGATATAAAGCTTAACCTTATCAAAATTACAAAATTTAAAGCATATTATTGAAAAATATTAATGCATAGGTTTAAATATTGGTCATCATTTTAGATGTCTTTCAAAATAGATTGTCTCATAAATATTAAACTGAACAAACTTTGAACATGTTGTAGAGTTTGTGCTGAAGGTTAAGTTTCTTGTGGTGGTGGATCTTTTATCATATGGATAACAAAACCTTCTTATTTTAAGAAATTTAGAAAATTTTTAGGCAAAACCAGAAAATACTACCGATAATTCTATGACTCAGAAGGTACTACTATCAGAATTTTGTATTTTTCCAGTCATCTGCTCATTTCTTTTCTCCTATATATGTATATGTTCCCTCTCCCTTGAAAAATCAGTTTTTTTTTTGTAATCTGCTTTTTCACTCAACAATATTGTAGATCCGTGTCATAACTTACTCCTCTACAGTGGCTTCAGTTATTATGGGCTTTCTGTTGGATGACTATACCATCTAGTCAGTCATGTTTCCTGGTACTGAATACATAGGGGTGTGTGTGTGTGTGTGTGCGTGTGTGTGTGTGTGTGTGTGTATTTTTTTCTACCTTAACTAATGCTTTAGACATCAATAGGTAGAGTTGAATCCTTGAAACCTTCCAAGGGGTAGCTTTCAGTTCTGATTGCTGAATTGGTTTCTAGAGATGGAACAAATTATATTGTATGGAAAGTTTTTTTTTTTTTTTTGAGATGAAGTCTCGCTCTTGTCACCCAGGCTGGAGTGCAATGGTGTGATCTCAGCTCACTGCAACCTCTGCCTCCTGGGCTCAAGCGATTCTCCTGCCTCAGTCTCCCAAGTAGCTGGGATTACAGGTGCCTGCCACCACACCCAGCTAATTTTTGTAGTTTTAGTAGAGGTGGGGTTTCACCATGTTGGCCAGACTGGTCTTGAACTCCTGACCTCAGGTGATCCACCTGCTTTGGCCTCCCAAAATGCTGGGATTACAGGTGTGAGCCACCATGCCCAGCCTTTTTTTCTTCTAGGTACCAGCTTGTATTTATCAGTTTGGTAAAAATGTTAGAAAGTGTGCAACAAAATGGGCAGTCTCACAGTCGTGGCACAAAGTATAATTATCTTTGACTTTCTAGAAAGCAGTTTGGCTTTCTAGAAACTTGCCTAACCTCTCCCCATTTAGGCAAGATGAATTCTGACTATCCCAACGTGGCCAACCTTGTCCCTGTGATTCCAGCTCTCCCAGAAAGAGAGGTCTAGTCTCAGGGAAAACCCAGATTTTCTTGGCTTAGCCCACCTTGACAGCTAATCACTGGAAATGGGGTGGGTTGGTTAGGTTTTGTGCCAAGAGAGGGAGGTGGAAAGATGGGAGGGAGGTAGCAAAACTGGCCTCAATGGAACTCTGTAAGTTAATACGGAATGGCAAAGGGATGTTTCTTCCAATGAAGAAATTCTAGGGAAGGAAGGAAAATGGAGGGGAAGGCAGCAGTTCTCAAAATTTTGGAATCAGGACTCCTTTACAGTCTTAAAAATATATTGAGGGCCCAAGGAGCTTTGGTTTAGGTAGGTTATATCTATTGGTATTTATCGCTAGAAATTAAATCAAATATTTAAACTATTCTTTAAAAGCTCACCACATATTGTTATAAATGCTTTTATGAAAACATTTCTAAACCCAAAATAGCACAATCTTACATTTTTTTGCAAATTTCTTTGATGTTTGGTATGTCATTTTCATCTGCATTCAATTTATTGTGTGATATTTGCTTGAAAAAAATGTGAACAATGTCCAATCTCATACAGATAGCCATTTTAGATCATTGTGGAGATATATATATATATGTATTTTTTAAATTTTTTTTGAGGTGGGGTCTTGCTCTGTTGCCCAGGCTGGAATGCAGTGGTGTGATCACAGCTCACTGCAGCCTTAGTTTCCGGGGACTCAGGTGATCCTCCCACCTCAGCCTCCAGAGTAGTTGGGACTACAGGTGTGTATCACCATACCTGGCTAACTTTTTGTATCTTTTTGTAGAGACAGGGTTTTGCCATGTTGCCTAGGCTTCTTTTTTGATACTCCATCAAAACTTGGTTTTTCTTGAACTTTGGATCTTTTATCCTTGCATGATATTATAACATCATGCATTGGTCATTTAGAAAATAATGGTTCACTGAGATCTTCTACATGTCGATACATTTGATTATACAGTATCAAAATACATTTATCAACGTCACCAATCTCATCAGAATACTTCTGGAAAGCTATGGTGGATATAAGTTTTCTAAAATTCTAATTTTTTCTAAAATTCTAATTGAATTTTATTATTAGCAATTTTATTATTGAATTTTATTATGGCCT
>NW_026656355.1:0-506 GCF_009828535.3 Hylobates moloch
CGCGCTCCGAGCGCGGGGCTGGCTTGGGGGCTGCTGGCCCTTCTTGGACCCCCGTCGCTGCGCACCGAGGTGGAAGCCCGCCGCGGCCGGAGCCCTCCTGGGACCCGTGGTCGCCCTCAGTCAGCGGGACTGCTCCCGGGACCGCGACAGGGCGGGGCAGGGCGCTCCAGCGTTAAACAACGAGCCCAGGCGCCGAAGGGAAAAGGCCTCTGAGATGGTCGGGTTTTTTGCCTGGGCGCGGTGGCTCACGCCTGTAATCCCAGCACTTTGGAAGGCCGAGGCGGGCGGATCTCCTGAGGTCGGGAGTTCGAGACCAGCGTGGCCAACGTGGTGAAACCCCGTTTCTACTAAAAAATACAAAAATTAGCCGGGCGTGGTGGCAGACGCCTTAATCCCAGCTACTTGGGAGGCAGAGGCAGGAGAATCGTTTGAACCCGTGAGGCGGAGGTTGCAGTGAGCCGAGCTCAAGTCATTGCACTCAAACCTGGGAGACAAGAGCGAGACTT
>NW_026656355.1:606-5884 GCF_009828535.3 Hylobates moloch
CTCAAAAAAAAAAAAAAAGTTTTCTTTTTCTTTCTTTTTTTTTTTTTGACACAGTCTCACTCTGTCGCCCAGGCTGGAGTGCAGTGGCGGGATCTCGGCTCACTGCAGCCTATGTCTCTTGACAGTCCACAGGTTAAAGCGATTTTCCTGCCTCAGCCTCCCGAGTAGCTGGGATTACAGGCGCCCCCCACCAAGGCTGGCTAACTTTTGTGTTTTTAGTACAGAAGGGGTTTCACCGTGTTGGCCAGGCTGGTCTCGAACTCCTGACCTCAAATGACCCACCTCTGCCTCCCAAAGTGCTGGGATTCCAGGCGTGAGCCACCGCGCCGGGACACAAGACTCTTAAGTTTTAAGGTCTCATTCTTCAGTCAGGTTTTCCCCGTTCCCGCGTCTTCGGCCAATTTTTTTTTTTTTTTTTTTTGAGTCAATTTGTACAGACATCTTTAATTAGCAATATGTTTAAATAGTTACAAGCCTTTCCTTCTTTTCTTGTGACAGTTTGAGTTGAATTTCTATCATTTGCAACCTGTCACTGTAAGGCACAAACATGATCACGCAAGATGCGACAGTAGATTTAAGCCAGTTGTTTTTAAGTTTGTGTTTAAGGAGAAACTAACACTGAAAACGGACTCGTTGACGGAGGAAAAGGTGGAATGCAGCCTCTGGTGCTGTTTGAGCGATCCCTCTCCCCCGGGCCTGGCCGCGCGCTGCTGTGTTCTGGAAAGGCTCATTGTACCGTCGAGGCGGCAGGTAAGAGTCCTGTACAGGTGTCTGCCCGCTTTTCCTTTTAGGCTTCTGTGTCAGCTGGTTTTCCCCTGTAGACTGTGTCCCTGACCTCCACCCCTTAACCCTATCCAATCTGTCTTTACATGTCTGACCATCAAGGCTCTCCTGGGTCATATTCAGTTCATGTTGATAATTTCCCTTCCTCCCCTCTTTGGTCCTCACTTTTTGCTTTGGTCATATTATGCTATATTCTGTAAGCCTTTTTAATTTTTTTTTATAGTGGCAGGGGAAAATATTTTATAATTATGCTTTGTGCTTTTTATCTTCCAGTCAGTAAATGCTTGGTAAATATTTGTTTTATTGAGTATATGACCCTATTCTAGCTATATTGTGCTTGAACAAAAATCTTAACTGCCTTGTAGGTTAACTGCTAAGAATTTGTCAAAAGTGCAGAGCTACATCAAGAACTTGTCACAGATCGTTCAAAAAGGTCTCTGAGGGCTTGATGGAAGTCTGTAAATTGGTTTCATATGAAAGAGAGTGTAAGAAGTGAAAATGTAAAGCATGACTGGAGAGCCAGAGAGATAAAGCAAGGGTCCCTTTCTCCTTTGTAACAGTATTATGTGATCTCTTTTAGAAATCATTCTGAAAGACAATGCCAACTCGGAACCTAGGAAACCATTCAGTGGGTTTCTGCAGGTTAGGTGGTTCAACTCCTCATCAGCACCTTTGTTTTCTCTGCCTCAGTTTGCTTCAATGATGTTCTCAGTAGCTGTAATTGCTGTCTGTCTTTGAATACTTAAGCATCTTTTTTTAGCTCACAGGGGTATATGTGCATTTTTATTTAACCAAGTGTTAGAATTTTTACTCTGCTGTTGTGGGCTCAGGGTTAGCTACTTTGGTTGTTTAGTTGTAAAATGATTAGCAGGGAAAACCGTGTGTGTGTGTGTGTGTGTGTGTGTGTGTGTGTGTGTGTGTGTGTCTGTAAGTTTCTTTTGTTGTCAGAGCACTTAGAATTTTATTTTATATGGTAATTCTGTCAGTTTACCTTATTCTCCACCCATTTATTGAACAGCAAAATATGAAAGTAGTATGTCCCATAACTAGCTTTCAGAAGAATTATAACTGCTGTATATCTGAACTTTCTCTTCTCTTCTCTTCTCTTCTCTTCTCTTCTCTTCTCTTCTCTTCTCTTCTCTTCCCTTCTCTTCTCTTCTCTTCTCTTCCCTTCCCTTCCCTCCCCTCCCCTCCCCTCCCCTTCCCTTCCCTTCACTCTCTTTTCTTTTCTTTTTTCTTTTATGACAGATTCTCACTCTGTCACCCAGGCTGGAGTGCAGTGGCATGATCTCATCTCACTGCAACCTCTGCCGCCCAGGTTCAAGCGATTCTCCTGCCTCAGCCTCCTGAGTAGCTGGGATTACAGGCACCTGCCACCCCACCTGGCTAAGTTTTATAGTTTTGGTAGAGACGGGGTTCACCATCTTGGCCAGGCTGGTTTTGAACTCCTGACCTCGTGATCCACCTGCCTCGGCCTCCTAAAATGCTGGGATTACAGGCGTGAGCCACTGTGCCTGGCTGAATTTTCAAGAAGTTTGTGCATCAATTTTCAAAAAATTATGGTATCAAAAGAGAGCTGTGTCCTATATTTGGAAAGATACAAAAACTGAACATTCTGGCAGGCAGTTTTGCTTGTTGTTGCTTGAGATAGAGCCACACATTGGTCTCAGTGGATTTATGGAGAAAAATGGATACAGAAAGTTAATTCTAAATAAGACCAAAAAATCCTTTTCTTGAGCAATGACAGGTAAAGAGGTTGTCTTGGTTAACCTTGAAATGTGTTGCCCTTGATCAAGACAGTTTTATGGTGGGGATGGTAGTGGTGATAAACTTGTTTGAAATTTGTCCACTTATAGTAACCTTTGTGGTAGCTGTCACAGACAACTTCATCCTTACAGGCCTTAAAATTGCTATAAAACTAATAGAATGGAGGAGAAACAAGGGACCTGAATAATTAGATGCTTAGATAATTGTAATGTGTTTTCATCACCGGTGAAAAACAGCAGTGTTAGAAGCACTTAAACATTCTATGTAAGGAACAGTGCCTGAATTTATATTGTGATTTTTGAGCACAATTCGCTGTTTAAAAACTGGCATATTTTAGGTCATATTTTGAAGACAAATAGAAAACTTATCTTTTCAAGGTGGATATAAAGCTTAACCTTATCAAAATTACAAAATTTAAAGCATATTATTGAAAAATATTAATGCATAGGTTTAAATATTGGTCATCATTTTAGATGTCTTTCAAAATAGATTGTCTCATAAATATTAAACTGAACAAACTTTGAACATGTTGTAGAGTTTGTGCTGAAGGTTAAGTTTCTTGTGGTGGTGGATCTTTTATCATATGGATAACAAAACCTTCTTATTTTAAGAAATTTAGAAAATTTTTAGGCAAAACCAGAAAATACTACCGATAATTCTATGACTCAGAAGGTACTACTATCAGAATTTTGTATTTTTCCAGTCATCTGCTCATTTCTTTTCTCCTATATATGTATATGTTCCCTCTCCCTTGAAAAATCAGTTTTTTTTTTGTAATCTGCTTTTTCACTCAACAATATTGTAGATCCGTGTCATAACTTACTCCTCTACAGTGGCTTCAGTTATTATGGGCTTTCTGTTGGATGACTATACCATCTAGTCAGTCATGTTTCCTGGTACTGAATACATAGGGGTGTGTGTGTGTGTGTGTGCGTGTGTGTGTGTGTGTGTGTGTATTTTTTTCTACCTTAACTAATGCTTTAGACATCAATAGGTAGAGTTGAATCCTTGAAACCTTCCAAGGGGTAGCTTTCAGTTCTGATTGCTGAATTGGTTTCTAGAGATGGAACAAATTATATTGTATGGAAAGTTTTTTTTTTTTTTTTGAGATGAAGTCTCGCTCTTGTCACCCAGGCTGGAGTGCAATGGTGTGATCTCAGCTCACTGCAACCTCTGCCTCCTGGGCTCAAGCGATTCTCCTGCCTCAGTCTCCCAAGTAGCTGGGATTACAGGTGCCTGCCACCACACCCAGCTAATTTTTGTAGTTTTAGTAGAGGTGGGGTTTCACCATGTTGGCCAGACTGGTCTTGAACTCCTGACCTCAGGTGATCCACCTGCTTTGGCCTCCCAAAATGCTGGGATTACAGGTGTGAGCCACCATGCCCAGCCTTTTTTTCTTCTAGGTACCAGCTTGTATTTATCAGTTTGGTAAAAATGTTAGAAAGTGTGCAACAAAATGGGCAGTCTCACAGTCGTGGCACAAAGTATAATTATCTTTGACTTTCTAGAAAGCAGTTTGGCTTTCTAGAAACTTGCCTAACCTCTCCCCATTTAGGCAAGATGAATTCTGACTATCCCAACGTGGCCAACCTTGTCCCTGTGATTCCAGCTCTCCCAGAAAGAGAGGTCTAGTCTCAGGGAAAACCCAGATTTTCTTGGCTTAGCCCACCTTGACAGCTAATCACTGGAAATGGGGTGGGTTGGTTAGGTTTTGTGCCAAGAGAGGGAGGTGGAAAGATGGGAGGGAGGTAGCAAAACTGGCCTCAATGGAACTCTGTAAGTTAATACGGAATGGCAAAGGGATGTTTCTTCCAATGAAGAAATTCTAGGGAAGGAAGGAAAATGGAGGGGAAGGCAGCAGTTCTCAAAATTTTGGAATCAGGACTCCTTTACAGTCTTAAAAATATATTGAGGGCCCAAGGAGCTTTGGTTTAGGTAGGTTATATCTATTGGTATTTATCGCTAGAAATTAAATCAAATATTTAAACTATTCTTTAAAAGCTCACCACATATTGTTATAAATGCTTTTATGAAAACATTTCTAAACCCAAAATAGCACAATCTTACATTTTTTTGCAAATTTCTTTGATGTTTGGTATGTCATTTTCATCTGCATTCAATTTATTGTGTGATATTTGCTTGAAAAAAATGTGAACAATGTCCAATCTCATACAGATAGCCATTTTAGATCATTGTGGAGATATATATATATATGTATTTTTTAAATTTTTTTTGAGGTGGGGTCTTGCTCTGTTGCCCAGGCTGGAATGCAGTGGTGTGATCACAGCTCACTGCAGCCTTAGTTTCCGGGGACTCAGGTGATCCTCCCACCTCAGCCTCCAGAGTAGTTGGGACTACAGGTGTGTATCACCATACCTGGCTAACTTTTTGTATCTTTTTGTAGAGACAGGGTTTTGCCATGTTGCCTAGGCTTCTTTTTTGATACTCCATCAAAACTTGGTTTTTCTTGAACTTTGGATCTTTTATCCTTGCATGATATTATAACATCATGCATTGGTCATTTAGAAAATAATGGTTCACTGAGATCTTCTACATGTCGATACATTTGATTATACAGTATCAAAATACATTTATCAACGTCACCAATCTCATCAGAATACTTCTGGAAAGCTATGGTGGATATAAGTTTTCTAAAATTCTAATTTTTTCTAAAATTCTAATTGAATTTTATTATTAGCAATTTTATTATTGAATTTTATTATGGCCT
>NW_026656356.1:0-5883 GCF_009828535.3 Hylobates moloch
TTGATCTTTTCAAAAAACCAGCTCCTGGATTCATTAATTTTTTGAAGAGTTTTTGTGTCTGTAATTCCTTCAGTTATGCTCTGATTTTAGTTATTTCTAGCCTTCTGATAGCTTTTGAATGTTTTTGCTCTTGTTTTTCTAGTTCTTTTAATTGTGATGCTAGGGTGTCAATTTTGGCTCTTTCCTGCTTTCTCTTGTGGGCATTTAGTGCTATAAATTTCTCTCTACACACTGCTTTGAATGTGTCCCAGAGATTCTGGTATGTTGTGTCTTTGTTCTCGTTGGTTTCAAAGAACATCTTTATTTCTGCCTTCATTTCCTTATGTACCCAGTAGTCATTCAGGAGCAGGTTGTTCAGTTTCCATGAAGTTGAGTGGTTTCGAGTGAGTTTCTTAATCCTGAGTTCTAGTTTGATTGCACTGTGGTCTGAGAGACAGTTTGTTATAATTTCTGTTCTTTTATATTTGCTGAGGAGAGCTTTACTTCCAACTATGTGGTCAATTTTGGAATAGGTGTGGTGTGGTGCTGAAAAAAATGTATACTCTGTTGATTTGGGGTGGAGAGTTCTGTAGATGTCTATTAGGTCCACTTTGTGCAGAGCGGAGTTCAATTCCTGGATATCCTTGTTAACTTTCTGTCGAGATGATCTGTCTAATGTTGACAGTGGGGTGTTAAAATCTCCCATTTTTATTGTGTGGGAGTTTAAGCCCCTTTGTAGGTCACTCAGGACTTGCTTTATGAATCTGGGTGCTCCTGTGTTGGGTGCATATATACTTAGGATAGTTAGCTCTTCTTGTTGAATTGATCCCTTTACCATTATGTGGTGGCCTTCTTTGTCTCTTTTGATCCTTGTTGGTTTAAAGTCTATTTTATCAGATACTAGGATTTCAACCGCTGCCTTTTTTTGTTTTCCATTTGCTTGATAGATCTTCCTCCATCCCTTTATTTTGAGTCTATGTGTGACTCTGCACGTGAGATGGGTTTCCTGAATACAGCACACTGATGGGTCTTGACTCCTTATGCAATTTGCCAGTCTGTGTCTTTTAATTGGAGCATTTAGCCCATTTACATTTGAAGTTAATACTGTTATGTGTGAATTTGATCCTATCATTATGATGTTAGTTGGTTATTTTGCACATTAGTTGATGCAATTTCTTCCTAGCCTCGATGGTCTTTACAATTTGGCATGCTTTTGCAGTGGCTGGTCCTGGTTGTTCCTTTCCATGTTTAGCGCTTCCTTCAGGAGCTCTTTTAGGGCAGGCCTGGTGGTGGCAAAATCACTCGGCATTTGCTTGTCTGAAAAATATTTTATTTCTCCTTCACTTATGAAGCTTAGTTTGGCGGGATAGGAAATTCTGGGTTGAAAATTCTTTTCTTTAAGAATGTTGAATATTGGCCCCCACTGTCTTCTGGCTTGTAGAGTTTATGCCGAGAGATCAGCTGTTAGTCTGATTTGACTTCCCTTTGTGGGTAACCCGACCTTTCTCTCTGGTCGCCCTTAACATTTTTTCCTTCATTTCAACGTTGGTGAATCTGATAATTAGGTGTCTTGGAATTGCTCTTCTCAAGGAGTATCTTTGTGGCATTCTCTGTATTTCCTGAATCTGAATGTTGGCCTGCCTTGCTAGATTGGGGAAGTTCTCCTGGATAATATCTTGCAGAGTGTTTTCCAACTTGGTTCCATTCTCCCTGTCACTTTCAGGTACACCAATCAGACATAGGTTTGGTCTTTTCACATAGTCCCACATTTCTTGGAGGCTTTGTACATTTCTTTTTATTCTTTTTTCTCTAAACTTCCCTTCTCACTTCATTTCATTCATTTCATCTTCCATCACTGATGCCCTTTCTGCCAGTTGATCGCATCGGCTACTGAGGCTTCTGCAATCTTTGCGTAGTTCTCGAAACTTGGCTTTCAGCTCCGTTAGCTCTTTTAAGCCCTCCTCTGCATTGGTTATTCTAGTTATCCATTTGTCCAATGTTTTTTCAAAGTTTTTAACTTCTTTGCCATTGTTTTGATTTTCCTCCTGTAGCTCGGAGTAGTTAGATCATCTGAAGACTTCTTCTCTCAACTCATCAAAGTCATTCTCGGTCCAGCTTTGTGCCATTGCTGGTGAGGAACTGCGTTCCTTTGGAGGAGGAGAGGTGCTCTGCTTTTCAGAGTTTCCAGTTTTTCTGCTCTGCTTTTTCCCCATCTTTGTGGTTTTATCTACTTTTGGTCTTTGATGATGGTGATGTACAGATGGGTTTTTGGTGTGGATGTCCTTTCTGTTTGTTAGTTTTCCTTCTACCAGACAGGACCCTCAGCTGCAGTTCTGTTGGAGTTTGCTAGAGTTCCACTCCAGACCCTGTTTGGCTGAGTGTCAGCAGTGGTGGCTGCAGAACAGTGGATTTTCATGAGAACTCAAATTCAGCTGTCTGATAGTTCCTCTGGAAATTTTGTCTCAGAGGAGTACCTGGCCGAGTGAAGTGTCAGTCTGTCCCTACTGGGGGGTGCCTCCCAGTTAGGCTGCTTGGGGTTCAGGGACCCACTTTAGGAGGCAGTCTGCCCATTCTCGGATTTCCAGCTGTATGCTGGGAGAATCACTACTCTCTTCAAAGCTGTCAGACAGGGACATTTAAGCCTGTAGAGGTTCCTGCTGACCTTTTATTTGTCTCCACCCAGAGGTGGAGCCTACAGAGGCAGGCAGGCCTCCTTGAGCTGTGGTGGGCTCCACCCAGCTCGAGCTTCCTGGCTGTTTTGTTTACCTAAGCAAGCAAGGGCAATGGTGGGCCCCCCTCCCTAGCCTCACTGCCACCTTGCAGTTTGATCTCAGACTGCTGTGCTAGCAATCAGTGAGACTCTGTGGGCATAGGACCCTCCGAGCCAGGTGTGGGACACAATCTCCTGGTGTGCCATTTTCCAAGCCCATTGGAAAAGCGCAGTATTAGGGTGGGACTGACCCGATTTTCCAGGTGCCGCCTGCTACCCCTTTCTTTGACTATGAAAGGGAACTCCCTGACCCCTTGCACTTCCTGAGTGAGGCAATGCCTCAGCCTGCTTTGGCACGCACACAGTGTGCTGCACCGACTGTCCTGCACCCACTCTTTGGCACTCCCAAGTGAGATGAACCTGGTACCTCACGTGGAAATGCACAAATCACCCATCTTCTGTGTCGCTCATGCTGGGAACTGTAGACCGGAACTGTTCCTATTTGGTCATCTTGGCTCCACCCCCTATAGAATGCTAGCAAGATTAAAAAAGAAGAAAAGAGAGAAGAATCAAAGAGATGCAATAAAAAATGAAAAAGGGGATATCACCACCGATCCCACAGAAATACAATCTACCATCAGAGAATACCACAAACACCTCTACACAAATAAACTAGAAAATCAGGAAGAAATGGATAAATTCCTCGACAAATACACCCTCCCAAGACTAAACCAGGAAGAAGTTGAATCTCTGAATAGACCAATAACAGGCTCTGAAATTGTGGCAATAATCAATGACTTACCAACCAAAAAGAGTCCAGGACCTGATGGATTCATAGGCAAATTCTACCTGAGGTAAAAGGAGGAACTGGTACCATTCTTTCTGAAACTATTCCAATCAATAGAAAAAGAGGGAATCCTCCCTAACTCATTTTATGAGGCCAGCATCGTCCTGATACCAAAGACCGGCCGAGACACAACCAAAAAAGAGAATTTCAGACCAGTATCCTTGATGAATATTGATGGAAAAATCCTCAATAAAATAATGGCAAACCGAATCCAGCAGCACATCAAAAAGCTTATACAACATGATCAAGTGGGCTTCATCACTGGGATGCAAGGCTGGTTCCACATATGCAAATCAATAAATGAAATCCAGCATATAAACCGAACCAAAGACAAAAACCACATGATTATCTCAATAGATGCAGAAAATGCCTTTGACAAAATTCAACAACCCTCCATGCTAAAAACTCTCAGTAAAGTAAGTATTGAAGAGGTGTATCTCAAAATAATAAGAGCTATCTATGACAAACCCACAGCCTATATCATAGTGAATGGGCAAAAACTGGAAGCATTCCCTTTGAAAACTGGCACAAGACAGGGATGCCCACTCTCACCACCCTATTCAACACAGTGCTGGAAGTTCTGGCCAGAGCAATCAGGCAGGAGAAGGAAATAAAGGGTATTCAATTAGGAAAAGAGGAAGTCAAGTTGTCCCTGTTTGCAGATGACATGATTGTATATCTAGAAAACCCCATTGTCTCAGCCCAAAATCTCCTTAAGCTGATTAGCAACTTCAGCAAAGTCTCAGGATACAAAATTAATGTACAAAAATCACAAGCATTCTTGTACACCAATAACAGACAAACAGAGAGCCAAATCATGAGTGAACTCCCATTCACAATTGCTTCAAACAGAATCAAATACCTAGGAATCCAACTTACATGGGACGTGAAGGACCTCTTCAAGGAGAACTACAAACCACTGCTCAATGAAATCAAAGAGGATAAAAAAATGGAATAACATTCCATGCTCATGGATTGGGAGAATCAATATCGTGAAAATGGCCATACTGCCCAAGGTAATTGATAGATTCAATGCCATCCCCATCAAGCTACAAATGACTTTCTTCACAGAATTGGAAAAAACTACTTTAAAGTTCATATGGAACCAAAAAAGAGCCCGCCTCACCAAGTCAATCCTAAGCCAAAAGAACAAAGCGGGAGGCATCACGCTACCTGACTTCAAACTATACAACAAGGCTACAGTAACCAAAACAGCATGGTACTGCTACCACAACAGAGACATAGATCAATGGAACAGAACACAGACCTCAGAAATAATGCTGCATATCTATAACTATCTGATCTTTGACAAACCTGACAAAAACAAGAAATGGGGAAAGGGTTCCCTATTCAATAAATGGTGCTGGGAAAACTGGCTAGCCATATGTAGAAAGCTGAAACTGGATCCCTTCCTTACACCTTATACAAAAATTAATTCAAGATGAATTAAAGACTTACATGTTAGACCTAAAACCATAAAAACCCTAGAAGAAAACCTAGGTAATACCATTCAGGACATAGGCATGGGCAAGGACTTCATGTCTAAAACACCAAAAGCAATGCCAACAAAAGCCAAAATTGACAGATGCGATCTAATTAAACTAAAGAGCTTCTGCACAGCAAAAGAAACTACCATCAGAGTGAACAGGCAACCTGCAAAATGGGTGAACATTTTCGCAACCTACTCATCTGACAAAAGGCTAATATACAGAATCTACAATGAACTCAAACAAATTTACAAGAAAAAAACAACCCCATCAAAAAGTGGGCGAAGGACATGAACAGACACTTCTCAAAAGAAGACATTTATGCAGCCAAAAAACACATGAAAAAATGCTCATCATCACTGGTCATCACAGAAATGCAAATGAAAACCACAATGAGATACCATCTCACACCAGTTAGAATGGTGATCAATTAAACGTCAGGAAACAGCAGGTGCTGTAGAGGATGTGGAGAAATAGGAACACTTTTACACTGTTGGTGAGACTGTAAACTAGATCAACCATTGCAGAAGTCAGTGTGGTGATTCCTCAGGGATCTAGAACTAGCAATACCATTTGACCCAGCCATCCCATTACTGGGTATATACCCTACCCAAAGGATTATAAATCATGCTGCTATAAAGACACATGCACACGTATGTTTATTGTGGCACTATTCACAATAGCAAAGATTTGGAACCAAGCAAAATGTCCAACAGTGATAGACTGGATTAAGCAAATGTGGCACATATACATCATGGAATACTATGTAGCCATAAATTCTGATAAGTTCATGTCCTTTGTAGGGACATGGATGAGGCTGGAAACCATCATTCTCAGCAAACTATCACAAGGAGAAAAAA
>NW_026656357.1:0-5883 GCF_009828535.3 Hylobates moloch
TCCCAGCCCTCCCCACATCCCCCTTCCCAGCCCTCCCCACACCCCGCTTCCCAGCCCTCCCCATACCCCCCTTCCCAGCCCTCCCCACATCCCACTTCCTTGCCCCAGCACGAGTCAGTGTTGGACAGCCAGCCTCACACCTCTTTGCCTTGGGAAGGAAAGGGGACAGCTTCCTACTTGCATGAAGGGACCATCCTAGAAGCTTCACAGTCCCTTCTACCACCAGCAACCTGGTCCCTGAAGTTGGGGCCCTCTTGGCCCACACCTGGGGCTCAGACCTTGGGGAAGCACCCCCAGGTCTCGTCCCTGGCCTGCCATCCTACAGGTTGGACAGGATTGAGGCCAGACCCCTGGGGCCCTTGGGGAGATGGTACCAGCCCCAGAAGCCCCTCCTTGGGTGTGAAGCTGCATTTTGCTTGGATCTTGAGCCTTGGACCAGCCTCCAGTAGAGCCTGGGCCCTCTGCAGAGACAGAGCTCCCAAATGGGCCCAGCCAGCCCATACCCCAAGCTGACCTTTCAGGGTGCTTTCATGGGGGCCCTTCAGCGAGAACCCAGTGTGCTGGGGGTAAACGTCCTCCCTCCTCCACAGGCCCCTCCCTTCCAAGCAGAGGGACCACCGAGGGGCCCTGATGACCACAGTCCCCAGGCTCCCACCAGACCCATCTCCCGAAGCTGCTGGAAGGTATCTGTGCTTCCACAGAGCGAGAGAACAGCTTGTTCCTATACGGGGGTTAAACATCCCCGGGCCTTGCAGCTGCCAGTGAGCTTTGGGGACTTCTGGGTGGGGCAGGGCAGCCAGCCTTTGCCCATCACTGTGAGTGTCACAGACTGAGGCCTCAGCCCGGGGCTTTCTCTGTGGCCATGGGCGAGAGACATGCTGGGTGGGCTGACTTGGTGCAAAACGTGCCCCCAAGCCCTGTCTGACTTCACCCTGGGGAGACAGGGCCACCACCCCCCTCCTGGCTTCTCTCTCCTCCTGGGCACTTGCATTTGTCCCATTTCTGTCCCCTTCTCTGCCGCTTCCTTCCGTGGCCTTGAACCCACAGACAGACCCCCTGCCTCTCCACCCACTTGGCTTCTGGGATCATCTGACGAACCCCAGTCCAGGGGTCAGGCAGGGAGGGGCCCTGTTCCTCACCCTGCATGGAAGTGGGGCCCCCAGGTGGCAGGTGCAGGTGCAGGCAGGTGAGCCCTCCTCCTCCTCAGGCCTCATCCACTCCTCAACCCCCATGCACCTTCATCAGCTGGCACCGCCTATGGGTCTCTGGCCACAGGGGGCTGGGTAAAAGGTCAGTGCCTCCCACCTTGAGCACCTCGGGGATGGGCAGCCCACAGTGGGAGAGGGCCCTGACAGGGACCTTCAGCCCCGCTTCTCGCCTTCCCCTGGGAATCTTCACACAGTCCCCCTCTTCCGAGGTTCCCCAGTGCAGGCACCAATTCAATCCATCTTCCGCCTGCCAGCTCCCCATCCGCGCTTCCGCCTCTGTCTTCACCTGTGTGCCCAAGGACTCAACAAACACCTGTCAGCAGCCCAAGAGCTAAGTTCAGGGACACGGGAGTTCCTTGGGTCAGGTGGGGGAGTCGGCACTGAGGCAGAGGAGGCAAGGGATGGTCCAGAGAGCCTGGTCACAGCAGAAGGGCCTGCTCCAGTGTCGGGGCCGGGTGGAGGCAGTGGGGAGGCATCCCCCGGGGTGCCCTCCCCCACCATGTTCCCTGCTCCTACCGTCCTCCTCACCTGGGATGTCCTGCCCCGTCCATCTGTGCAAGGCTTAGTGTAGATGCCAGCCCCACTGAGGCTCCTCCTGGGCCTCGGGACTGCTGTGTTTCTCCCCGACCAGGGGGCTGCCCCCTCTGCCGCCAGCTCACCCAGCAGGTATCTCTCATCAGCCTTTGCCTGGTCTGGCTCCTTGCTGGGTTCTGAATGTCTGCATCCCCCCAAACTTTATGTGTTGCAATCCTAACCCCCAAGGTGATGGTATCAGAAGTGGGGCCTTTGGGAGATGACCAGGGGTGGAACATCATGAGTGGGATTACTGTCCTTATGAAAGAGACCCCAGAGTTCTCCCAAGCCCCTCCACCATGTGGATACCCAGCGAGAAGCTGTCTGTGACCCAGGAAGGGACCCTCACTAGAGAGCGAGCTGGCGCCTTCATCTTGGGCTTCCAGCCTCCAGAACTGTGAGAAATAAGTGTCTGTTGGTGAACCACCTGTTTCTGCTATTCTGTTGGGACAGTCCAGATAGACAAAGACATGTCCATTCCCCCAGCCCACCAGCTCTGCCCTGAGCACAGTGGGTGAGTCTCGGTTCCCCTTATCCCATCCCTGCTGGGGTCCAGCCCTGGCTTTTCCTGAGGTAGTTCCTCCAGGACTGAGCAGACACCCACAACCAGCAGCCCTTAAGGCGTGGATGCACTTGTCCCTGAGGCCTGGGTGTCCCGCCCAGAGGGGCATGTCCACAGCTGCTCTGGGTCCTGACGTTCAGGATCTCATGCTGTCTGCAGATCCACCACTTCCCTGGGCAACCCCCGGCCTGTGTCTTCCTCAGTGCTCAGCTGGAGGCAGAGAGAAATCAGGCTGGGACGGAGGGTGGCCCTTGCTTTGCATGATTCCTGCCTCGACATTACACTAGGGACGTTCCAGCATCTCCCCTTCATTAACTGTAGACTACCAGCAAATCCAGATTTCATTCAACAAAGTAAACTGGTAGAGTCATTTCCAGCAGCTAACGTGAGCTAGTGCGTTAAATTCAGAATCTCTAGTAAGTGTACCTGCATCAATAAAGCCAAGCCGATTCAGCTGCATTAATACCCTACCCTCCATTCCCACACGGTTCCCAGGTCTCCGTGTGTGAATTTGTAACATCTTAGAAGCATTTTGGTGTGAAAGTCGTTCCTTCCTGAGTCAGGCTTTGTACTTGACCCTTCCCCTCCCTGGGAGCACACTGAGGTTCTAGAGGCAACAGGGTGGCTATGGTGGTTAAATAGAATGAGCATCATTTCTAGGCACATGGCCAGGTAAGCTTATCACAGCGTTTTCAAGCAGAACAAAAAATAAATAAATAAAGGCTACTCTCAGATCCTGGAGGACAAGCTGCTTCCCCTGGAAGGAGAGGCTCAGAGAACCAGGGGATTCACAATTCTCAGCTTCATCTGAACCCAAACAGACATCCCTATTCCAAGCTTCAGCATCCAGTTCCTTCCCACTCAATGCCCACGTTTCAGTGGTGAGGCTGTGAATGCGAGCCACACAGCAGTCACACAACTCAAGAGTTAAACTGTGCATCCGAGTTTTAGCAGCATCTGAGTTTTAGCAGCAGCAGCCCCGAGGCCCTCAGGAACAAGGGATTCTTTTCTATGACCATGGCAGTCCTGATTCTCTGTCTATGACTTAAACTGAGTTTAGAGACCTGAACATGTGGTTCCTTCCTGTTAGTGCTGCTGGACACTCAGGGGACCCCCACAGCCCTCGTGGTTGTGGTCATCCTCATGGCCGTGACAGCCTCACGCAGCAGCACCTGGGCTCCTGAGGCCCTCAATTCCGCTGGTGCCTCACGGCCAGCACGGGGGATGGCTTGGTTAACTGTGAACCGCCCCCCCAACACTGTGGGCCAACAGCCTCCCCTTCCCACTGGCCGGGAGATCAGGCCTGCAGTCCAGCCCAAGCAACAACCACACTAACCTAAGCCCCAGACCCCACCTTTTGATAGTGACAGGAGGCAGACAAATCCTAGGCAGACAGGGACAGATTCCCAGTGAAACCCCACCTCCAAGCCAAAGACAGTTTAAAGCCTGAAAACCAAGCTACAAATTAAATCCTCAGCCCAGATTGAGAACCTGTCTTCCCATTTGGCTGCTTTCCTCTGATTGATCCCCACCCTTCACCTATTTTACATGTACCTATCTTTTCCTAATTGATTTTCTACACTGGCCTGCCCACCTTTGAGTGGTACCTTTGTTTAAGCCTTTTTTGCATAATCACAAGCCAATCAGCATGCACTCCCCCATTCTGAGCCCATAAATGCCCCGGACCCAGCCACCCTGGGAGAGAAACCACCTGACTTCAGGTCGGGAACCACCCATGCATCACCTCTCTGCTGAGAGCTGTTCCGTCTCTCAATAAAATTCTTCTCTGCCCTTCTCACACTTCAATTGGCAGCATCTCCTCATTCTTCTTGGACACGGGACAAGAACTTGGGAACTGCCATACATGGGTACAAGCTATAACACAAGCAAGCTGGGACATGCCCAGCCCAGCCACAGGCTGAGCTGGTGCACAAGCCAGGTGTGGCCCAGGCAGGCCAAGTGGGTGGGCCACCTCCTGCAGCAGGTAGCATGGCCAAGCGAGGCCTGGGCAGGGGGTGGGGTGGCACCAGCTAGAGGTACCTAGCTGGGAAAGTGACCAAAGAGGTACCTGGCTGTGTCACTTTGGGGCCTGTCTCTGGGGACCCCCTTCTAGTATGAATTTATGTATCAGTTGGGGTCTACTTGGGAGATGGAAACCACAACAGTGATTCTAATGGCATGAATTTAACGTGCAGAATTGTTCATTAGTTCTGGGTAAAAACAGCTCTAGGGAATCATGGAGGTTGCCACCACAAAATTCAGACAGGTGACCTGGCTGGCGACACTGGTGACAATGGTCACCTGCCATGCAGCCTCTCAGCTCAGGTGGCCACACTCCTCTGCCCCTGCCCGCTTCCTCTCCCAGGTGAATCTTGACCGCACCTGTGCCTGGCACTGTGCACCTGTGCACACATTCTCTCTTGTTCAACTCTGCAACAAATCTTAAAAAAAAAAAAAAAAAACCGTTTTTAGCAGAGTAAAAGGAAAATAAATCTTGGGGCCCCAAAATCACTAAGCCAAAGGGAAAAGTTAAGCTGGGAACTGCTTAGGGCAAGCCTGCCTCCCATTCCGTTCAAAATCATTCCCCCACTCACTGAGATAGATGCATATCTGATTGCCTTCTTTGGAAAGGCTCATCAAAAACTCAAAAGAATGTAACTCAATCTTAAGTGTATTGATTGATGTCTCATGTCTCCCTAAAATGTATAAAACCAAGCTGTGCTCTGACCACCTTGGGCACATGTCAGGACCTCCTGAGGCTGTGTCACAGGTGTGCATCCTCAATTTTGGCAAAATAAACTTCCCAAATTGACTGAGACCTGTCTCAGATTTTTGGAGTTCACAAGTGAGGAGGCAGAGGCTCCAGCTACTGGGGATGGGCTGGTGGCTCAATGACACAGATTTTGGGGCAGCAGGACTACTGGGCCCCTTCCCTCATGTCCTGGATACCCAGGGCCTGACTTCAGGAGGCAGCTGGCAAGGAAGGTGGGGACCCCAGAGGCCCAGCTGTCATCCCAGCAGCCGGAAAGAGGCTCACCCAGAAATGCTGGTGAGCCTCTTCTGACCTGTGCATCTTTTCTAAGTGGCGCACCTCATTCCTGCCCAGAGCGTAGCTGGGCAGACCTGGGGGAGAGGTCCTGCTCCCAATGGGCAGAGGAAATGCCTGTTGGTCATGTCTGGGCTGCACCAAAGCACAGGACCTGCCACCAGTAGCCTGGCCTGAGAGTGTGGGGCAGTCACAGGCAGGCGTCTCCAGGGCCTGAGGGCAGCCCCCAAGGCAGGGTGAACAAGGCAACCTGGGTGAGAGCAGCCCCGCAGCAGTGTGGACAAAGGCTAGTGCCCTCAAGGCACACCCTGGCCCCTGGCCCACCTGCCTCCTTGGACCCCTGAGCTGGGGCTGCTCCTCAGATCTTCACATCCCACAGCTACCCAGAGAATAGAACGGGCAGGGAACACCCATTTTCCCCCAATCTCCCTAGGAGATGGGATTAATGTCCACCTCCGGGGTGCTGGGCTCTGGCTATGCAGGTGTCTGGGGGG
>NW_026656358.1:0-5883 GCF_009828535.3 Hylobates moloch
CTTTCTGTATAAACTGCAAGTGGACATTTGGAGCGCTTTGAGGCCTAGCGCGGAAAAAGGAATATCTTCAAATAAAAACTACACAGAAGCATTCTGTGAAACTTCTCTCTGATCTGTGCATTGAACTAAAAGAGTTGAGCCTTACTTTTGATTGAGCAGTTTTGAAACACTCTATTTGTAGAATCTGCAATTGGACATTTGGAGCGCTTTGAGGCCTATCGTGGAAAAAGGAATATCTTCAAATAAAAACTACACAGAAGCATTCTGTGAAACTTCTTTCTGATCTGTGCATTCAACTAAAAGAGTTGAACCTTACTTTTGATTGAGCAGTTTTGAAACACTGTATTTGCAGAATCTGCAAGTGGACATTTGGAGCGCTTTGAGGCCTATCGTGGAAAAAGGAATATCTTCAAATAAAAATGACACAGAAGCATTCTGTGAAACTTCTTTCTGATCTTGCATTCAACTAACAGAGTTGAACCTTACTTTTGATTGAGGAGTTTTGAAACACTCTTTCTGTATAAACTGCAAGTGGACATTTGGAGCGCTTTGAGGCCTATCGTGGAAAAAAGAATATCTTCAAATAAAAACGACACAGAAGCATTCTGTGAAACTTCTTTCTCATCTGTGCATTCAACTAAAAGAGTTGAACCTTACTTTTGATTGAGCAGTTTTGCAACACTGTATTTGCAGAATCTGCAAGTGGACATTTGGAGAGCTTTGAGGCCTATCGTGGAAAAAGGAATATCTTCAAATAAAAACGACACAGAAGCATTCTGTGAAACTTCTTTCTGATCTGTGCATTCAACTAACAGAGTTGAACCTTACATTTGTTTGAGCAGTTGTGAAACACTCTATTTATAGTATCTGCAAGTGGACATTTGGGGCACTTTGAGGCCTATCGTGGAAAAAGGTATATCTTCAAATAAAAACTACACAGAAGCATTCTGTGAAACTTCTTTCTGATCCGTGCATTAATCTCACTGTGTTGAACCTTTCTTTTGATTGAGCTATTTTGAAATACTCTTTTTTTAAAATCTGCCAGTGGATATTTGGAGAAATTTGAGGCATATGGTGAAAAACGGAATATCTTCACATTAAAACTACACAGAAGTATTCTGTGAAACTTCTTTCTGATCTGTGCATTCATCTAATGGAGTAGAAGGTTTCTTTTGATAGAGCAGTTTTGAAACACTCTTTTTGTAGAATCTGCAAATGGACATTTGGAGATCTTTGAGGCCTATGGTTAAAAACGATATATCTTGAAGTAAAAACGACACAGAATACTTCTGTGAAAATTCTTTCTACTCTCTGCATTCATCTCGCAGTGTTGAACCTTTCTTTTGATTGAGGAGTTTTGAAACACTCTTTTTGTATAAACGGCAAGTGGCATTTGGCGCACTTTACGGCCTATCGTGGAAAATGGAATATCTTCAAATATAAACTACACAGAAGTAATCTGT
The DNA here is from genome assembly GCF_009828535.3 of Hylobates moloch. Lineage (NCBI taxonomy): Eukaryota > Metazoa > Chordata > Mammalia > Primates > Hylobatidae > Hylobates > Hylobates moloch. The sequence goes on from NW_026656358.1 coordinate 1,464, forward strand.
GAAACCTCTTTATGAACTGTGCATTCATCTCAGAGAGTGGAACCTTTCTTTTGATTGTGCAGCTTACAGGCTTTTTGTAGAGTCTGCAATTGGACATTTCTAGAGCATTGAGGCCTAGAAATAGGTGAAAAGAGAAATAACTTCCAATAAAAACTACATGGAAGCATTCTGTGAAACTTCTTTCTGATCTGTGCATTCATCTAACAGAGTTGAACCTTACTTTTGATTGAGCAGTTTTGAAACACTCTTTTTGTAGAATCCGCAAGTGGACATTTGGAGAACATTGATGCCAGCGGTGCAAAACGAAGTATCTTCCCCTAAAAACTAAACAGAAACATTTTGTGAAACTTCTTTCTATTCTGTTCATTCAACTCACAAAGTAGAACATTTCTTTTGATTGAGCAGTTTTTAAACACTCTTTTGTATAAACTGCAAGTGGACATTTGGAGCGCTTTGAGGCGTACCGTGGAAAATGAAATATCTTCAAATATAAACTACACAGAAGTAATCTGTGAAACTTCTTTATGAACTGTGCATTCATCTCAGAGAGTGGAAGCTTTCTTTAGATTGTGCAGCTTTGAAACAGGCTTTTCGTAGAATCTGCAGTTGGACATTTCTAGAGCATTGAGGCCTATGGAGAAAAAAGAAATATCTTTCCATAAAAACTACACTGAAGTATTCTGTGAAACTTCTTTTTATTCTGAGTGTTCATCTCACAGAGTTGAACCTTTCTATTCATTGAGCAGTTTTCAAACACATGTTTTGTGGAATTTGCAAGTGAACATTTGGAGAACACTGAGGCATATGGTGAAAAACGAAATACCTTTCAATAAAAACTACACAGAAGCATTGTGTGAAACTTCTTTCTATTCTGTGCATTCAAGTCATTGAGTTGAAACTTTCTTTTGACTGAACAGTTTTGAAACACTCTTTTTGTAGAATCTGGAAGTGGACAGTTGGAGAACATTGAGGCCTGTAGTGAAAAACGAAATATCTTCAAGTAAAAACTACACTGAAGCATTCTGTGCACCTTTTCTCTGTTCTGTGCATTCATCTAACATAGTTGAACCTTTGTTTTAATTCAGCTGTTTTGAAACACACTTTTTGTAGGATCTGCATGTGGACATTTGGAGAACATTGAGGCCTACTGTGAAAAACGAAATATCTTCCCATGAAAACTACACAGAAGCATTCAGTGAAACTTCCTTCAATTCTGTGCATTCATCTCACAGAGTTGAAACTTTCTTTTGATTGAGCAGTTTTGAAACACTCTTTTTGTAGAATGTGCAAATGGACATTTGGAGAATTTGAGGCCTCTGGTGAAAAATGAAATATCTTACCATAAAAACTACACAGAAGCATTCTGTGAAACTACTTTCTGATCTCTGCATTCATCTCACTGAGTTGAACCTTTCTTTTGATTGAGTAGTTTTGAAACACTCTTTTTGAAGAATCTGCATGTGGACATTTGGAGAACATTGAGGCCTACGGTGAAAAACGAAATATCTTCCCATAAAATCTAAACAGAAGAATTCTGTGAAACTTCTTTCTATTCTGTGCATTCACTTCACAGAGTAGAAACTGTATTTTCATTGAGTAGTTTTGAAACACTTTTTTTGTAGATTCTGCAGGTGGACATTTGGAGTGCTTTCAGGCCTATTGTGGAAAAAGGAATATCTTCAAATAAAACTACACAGAAGCATACAGTGAAACTTCTTTCTGATCTGTGCATTCGTCTAAGAAAGTTCAACATTTCTTTTGATTGAGCTGTTTTGTAACACTCTTTTTGTAGAATCTGCAAGTGGACATTTGCAGAACATTGAGGCCTATGGTGAAAAACGAAATATCTTCCCATAAAAACTACAAAGAAGCATTCTGAGAAACTTCTTTCAGATCTGTGCATTCATCTAACAGAGTTGAAACTTTCTTTTGATTGAGATGCATTGAAACCCACTTTGTGTAGAATCTTAAAGTGTACATTTGGCGAGCATTGAGGCCTAAGGTGAAAAACGAAATATCTTCCCATAAAAACTGCACCAAAGCATTCTGTGAAACTTCTTTCTATGCTGTGGAGTGGAGTGGAGTGGATTCTAATGGAAAAGAATGGAATGGAATGGAATGGAATGGAATGGAATAGAAAGGGATGGATGGGAATCCAATGGAACGGAATGGAATGGAATGGAATGGAGTGGAATGGAATGGAATGGAATGGAATGGAAGGGAATGGAATGGAATACAACAGAAAATTATGCAGTGGAGTGATATGGAGTGCAATGGAGAAGAAAGGAACGGAGTGGAGTGGAGTTAAACCAAGTGAAATGGAATGGAATAAATGGAATGGAAAGGAATAGAATGGAATTTCATGGAGTAGACACAAATTGAGTCAAATGGGAAGAATTGTTTGCCGTGGAGTGGAGAGGATTGGAGTGCAGAAGAGTGGATATCAATTAAATGGGATGGACTGAAATCAAATGGAATGGAATGGAATGCAGTGGATTGGATTGCAGTGTATTGCAGAAGAATGGAATGGAATGGAAAACAATGGAAAGGAATGGAAAACAATGGAACGGAATGAAAATTTATGGAATGGAATTGAATGCAGTGGAGTGGAGGGCAGGGCATTTGAATTGAATGGAATGAAGTGGAGGGTAGTGGAGTGTAGTGGAAGGGGAAGGAATGGAATGGATTGGAGTGGATTGGAGTGGAATGGAGGGGAGTAGATTGGATTCTGTTGGAATGGAATGGAATGGAATAGAATAGAAGGGAAGGGAATGCAGCGAATTGGAGTTCAGTTGCGTGGAGCGGAATGGAATGGAATCAAATGGAATGATACGGAACTTAATGGAACGGATCAGAATGGATTGGAATGTAATGCAATGCAATGGAATGGAATGGAATGGATTGGAATGGAATGGGATGGAATGGATTGGAATGGAATAGAATCACATGGAATGAAATGCACTGGAATGAAAAGGAATGCAAAGCAATGCAACAGAATGCAATGGCACAAAGTGTAGTGGAGTGCAGTGGATTGGAATGGAGAAGAAAGGAAGGGAGTGAAGTGGAGCGGAGTGGAGTGGAATGGAATGGGATGGAGAAAAGTGCAGTGGAGTGTTGTTGAGTTGAATGGAGAAGAAAGGAAGGGAGTGCAGTGGAGAGGAATGGAATGGAATGGAATGGAATGGAATGAAATGGAATGGAGTGGAATGGAATGGAATGGAGTGGAGTGGACTAGAATGGAGGTGAAATGGAAGGAATGGAATGTAGTGGAGTGGAGAAGAGTGGAGCTGAGAAATGTGGATTTGAATTGAATGGAATGGAATGGCATGGATTAGAGAGGAGTGGAGTGGATTCTACTGGAATATAATGGAATGGAATGGAAAGGAAAGATTGGAATGGAATGAAATGGAATGGACGGGAATGCAATGGAATGGAATGGATTGGAAAGGAATGGAATGGAGTGGAGTGGACTGGAGCCGAATGGGAAATAATGGAATGCAGTGGAGAGGAGAGGAGTGGAGTGGAGAAGAGTGGATTTGAAAGGAATGGAATTCAATGCAACGGATTGGAGTGGAGTGGAGTGGATTCTAGTTGAAAAGAATGGAATGGAATGGAAGAAATGGAATGGAATGAAATTGAATGGAATGTAATGGCATGGAATGGAATGGAATGCAATGGAATGGAATAGAATGGAAAGGAATGGAATGGAATGGAAAGGAAAAAGTGCAGTGGAGTGCAGTGGAGTGGAATGGAGAAGAAAGGAAGGGAATGGAGTGGAGTAGAATGGTGTGAATGAAATGTAATGGAAAGGAATGGAATGGAATGGAATGGAATGGAATGGAATGGAGTGGCATGGAATGGAAGTGAATGAGAAGGAATGGAACGCAGAGGAGTGGAGAGGACTGGAGTGGAGAAGAGTGGATTTGAATTCAACGGAATGGAATGGAATGGAATGGCATGGAGTGGATTGGAGTGGATTCTAGTGGATTACAATGGAATGTATTGGAATGGAATGGAAAGGAATGGAAGGGAAAAATTGCACTGGTGTATAGTGGAGTGGAATGGAGAAGAAAGGAAGCTAGTAGATTGGAGTGGAATGGACTGGAATGGAATGGAGTGGAATGGAATGGATTGGAATGCAATGGAAAATAACGGATTTGAATGGTAAGGAATTGAATGGAGAAAAGTGCAGTGGAGTTCAATGGAGTGGAATGGAGAAGAAAGGAAGGGAATGGAGTGGAATGGAATAGAGTGGAAAGGAGTGGATTGGAATGGAGTGGAAGGGAATGGAATGGAATGGAATGGAATGGAAAAGGTTTGGAATTCAATTGAATGTAGTGGACAGCAATGGAAGTGAATAGGAAGGAATGGAATGCAGTGGAGTGGAGAGGGGTGGAGTGGAGAAGAGTGGATTTGAATT
>NW_026656359.1:0-5880 GCF_009828535.3 Hylobates moloch
AGAAGCTTTATCATCATCACGATGGTGACTCCCAGAAGCTTCATCATCATCATGGTGGTTACTACCAGCAGCTTCATCATCGGGGTGGTAACTCCCAAAAGGTTCATTATCATCTGTTTGGTGATTCCCAGAAGTATCATTAACAGGGTGGTGCTTCCCAAAATCTTCATCATCGGGGTGGTGACTCCCAGAAGATTAGTCATCGGGGTGGTGATTCTGAGCAGCTTCATCATCAGGGTGGTGATTCCCGGAAACTTCATCATTGGGGTGGTGACTCCCAGAAACTTCATCATCGGGGTGGTGATTCTCAGAAGCTTCATCATCAGGATGGTGATTCCCAGAAGATTCATCAATGGGGTGGTGACTCCTAGAAACTTCATCTTTGGGGTGGTGATTCTCAGAAGTTTCATTATCGGGATGTTGACTCCCAGAAGCTTCCTCATGGTGGTGGTGAATCCCAGAAGCTTCGTCATCAGGGTACTGACTCTCAGAAGCTTCATCATCATCGGGGTGGTGATTTCCTGAAACTTCATCATCAAGGTGGTGATACCCTGAATCTTCATCATCGTTGTGGTGACTCCCAGAAGCTTCATCATTGGGGTGGTGACTTCCAGAATCTTCATCATCGGGGTGGTGATTCATAGAAATTTCATCATCCACCTGGTGTGTCCGAGAAACTTTATTGATGGTGTTTTGACTCTCAGAAGCCTCATCATCTTCGATGTGGTGACACCCAGAAGCTTCATCATCACTGGGGTGGTGACTCACAGAAGCATCATGATCGGGGTGGTGCTCCCAAAATCTTCATCGGAGTGGCAAATCCCAGAAGTTTCATCATTGGGGTGGTGATTCCCAGAAGCTTCATCATCAGGGTGGTGACTCCCAGAAGCTTCATCATCAGGGTTTTGACTCCCAGAAGCTTCATCATCGTCGTGTTGGTGAATCCCAGAAGGTTCATCATAATCGGAGCGGTGACTCCCAGAAGCTTCATCATCATAGGGGTGGTGTGTCCCACAAGCTTCATCGTCATCGAGGTTGTGACTCCCAGAAGATTCATCATCATCAGGGTGGTGACACCCAGAAGTGTCAGCAGGTGGTGGTGCCTCCCACAATCTCCATCATCAGGGTACTGACTCCCTGAAGTTTCGTCATCGGGGTGGTGATTCCCAGAGGCTTCATCGTCGGGTGGTGACTCCCAGAAGCTTCATCATTGGTGTGGTGATTCTCAGAAGATTCATCATTGGGGTGGTGATACCCAAAATCTTCAACGTTGGAGTGGTGACTCCCAGAAGCTTCATCATTTGTGTGGTAACTCTCAGAAACTTCATCATCGGGGTGATGATGTTCAGAAGTTTCATCATCAGGGTGGTGACCCCCAGAAGCTTCATCATGGCGGTGGTGAATCCAAGAAGGTTCATCATGTGGGTGGTGACTCTCAGAAGCTTCATCATCATCAGGGTGGTGACTCCCTGAAGCTTCATTATCACAGGGGTGGTGACTCCCAGAAGCTTCATCATTATAGGGGTGGTGACTCTGAAAAGATTCATCATCATCGGGGTGGTGACTCCCATAAGTATCATCAGCGGAGTGGTGCTTCCCAAAATCTCCACCATTGGAGTGGCAACTCCCAGAAGTTGCATCACCAGGGTGGTGATTCCCAGGAGTTCATCTTCAAATGGTGACTCGCAGAAGCTTCCTCATTGGGGTGTTGACTCCCAGAATCTTCATCATAAAGACGGTGAATCCCACGATCTTCATCATCAGGGTGGTAACTCCCAGAAGATTCATAATAGGTGTGGCAACTCCCAGAAGCCTTCTCATCGTGGTGGGGACTCCCAGAAGATTTATCATCATTGGGGTGGTGACTCCCAGAAGCCTCATAATCGGCACGGTGACTCCCAGGAGCATAATCATCATCGGGGTGGTGACTCCCTGAAGTTTCATCATCATCGGGTTGGTGACTCCCAAAAGCTTCATCATTGGGGTGGTGTCTAAAAGAAGCTTCATCATCGTTGGGGTGGTGACTCCCAGAAGCTTCATCATCATCGCTGTGGTGACTCTGGGAACTTCCATCATTGGGGGGTGAATCCCAGAAATTTCATCTTCAGGAAATGAATCCCAGAAGCTTCATCATCGGGTTGTTGACTCCCAGAGGCTTCATCATCAATGTGGTGAATTCCAGAAGCTTCATCATTGGAGTGGTAACTCTGAGAAGCTTCATCATCATCATGGTGGTTGACTCCCAGAAGCTTCATCATTGTTGTGTTGACTCCCAGAAGTTTCATCATCGGCGTGGTGAATCCCAGAAGTTTCATCATTGGGATGATGAATGTCAGAAGCTTCATCATCGGGTTGGTGACTCACAGAGGTTTCATCATTGGTGTGGTGAAATCCAGAAGCTTCGTCATTGGGTTGGTGACTCCGAATAGCTTCATCATCGGGGTTATGAATCCCAGAAGCTTCATCATCTGGGTGGTGACTCCCATAATTTTCGTCATCGCGGTGATGACTCCCAAAAGCTTCTTCATCATCAGGGTGGTGACTCCCAGAAGCTTCGTCATTCGGGTGGTGACTCCAAGAAGCTTCATCATCGTCAGGTGGTGAATCCCAGTAGCTTCGTCATCATCGGTGTGGTGACGCCCAGAAGCTGCATCATCGGGTTAGTGAATCCCAGAAGCTATGTCATAGGGTGGTGACTCCCAGAAGCTTCATCATAGGGGTGGTGACTCCCAGAGGTTTCATCATCGGTGTGGTGAATTCCAGAACCTTCATCATTAGGGTGGTGACTCCAAAAAGCTTCATCATCGGGGTTATGAATCCCTGAAACTTCATCATCTGGGTGGTGACTCCCATAATTTTCATCATTGCGGTGATGTCTCCCAAAAGCTTCTTCATCATCAGGGTGGTGACTCCCAGGAGCTTCGTCATTGGGGTGGTGACTCTGAGAAGCTTCATCATCGTCGTGTGCTGATTCTCAGTAGCTGCATCATCATCAGTGTGGTGACTCCCAGTAGTTTCATCATCGGGTTGGTGAATCCCAGAAGCTACATTATAGGGGTGGTCACTCCCAGAAGCTTCATCATCGGGCTGGTGACACCCAGAACCTAAATCATTGGGGTGGTGACTCCCAGAATTTTCATCATTGGGATAGTGACTCCCATAAGCTTCATAATAGGGTTCATGACCCCCAGAAGCTTCATCGTCATTAGGGTGGTGACTCCCAGAAGCTTCAACATCGGGGTGGCGACTCCCAGAAATTTCATCATCTTCGGGATGGTGACTCCCAGAAGCTTCATCATCATCAGGGTGGTGACTCCCAGAAGCTTCATCATTGCGGTGTTGTATCCCAGAAGCTTCATCATTGGGGTGGTGACACTCTGAAGCTTCATCATCATCGTGGTGGTGACTCCCTGAAGCTTCATAAACGGGGTGGTGATTCACAGAAGTTTCATCATCGTTGTGGAGACTCCCAGAGGCTTCATCCTCTGGGTGGTGACTCCCAGAACCTTCATCATCGGGGTGGTGATTTCCAGAAAATTCATCATGGGGGTGTTGACTCTTAGAAGCTAAATCATTGGGGTGTTGACTCCCAGAAGCTTCATCATCTTCAGGGTGGTGACTCCAAGAAGCTTCTTCATCATCGGGGTGGTGACTCACAGAAGCTCCCTTACCATCGGTGTGGTGACTCCCTGAAGCTTCTTCATAGGGGTGGTGACTCCCAGAAGCTTTATCATGACGTTGGTGAAACCCAGAAGCTTCATCATCGTGGTGGAGACTCTCAGAAGCTTCTTCATCATTGGGGAGGTGAATCCCTGAAGCTTGATCATAAGGGTGGTGATTTCCAGAAGCTTCATCATCGTTTTGGTGACTCCCAGAAGCTTCATCATTGGGGTGGTGATTCCCAGAAGCTTCATCATCAGGGTGGTGACTTCCAGAAGCGTCATCATTGGGGTGGTGATTCCCAGAAACTTCATCATCTGGGTGGTTACTCCAAGAAGTTTCATCATCCGGGTTTTGACTCCCAGAAGCTTCATCATCTTCGAGATGGAGACTCCCAGATGCTTCATCATCATCAGGGTGGTGACTCCCTGTAGCTTCATCATCATTGGGGTGGTGAATCCCAGAAGCTTCATCATCTTTGGGGTTGTGACTCCCAGAAGCTTTATTATCAGAGTGGTGGTGTCTCCCAGAAGCTTCGTCATCATCGAGGTGGTGACTCCCAGAAGATTCATCATCATTGGGGTGGTGACACCCAGAAGCATCATCAGCAGGGTGGTGCTTCCCAAAGTCACCATCATCGGGGTGGCGACTCCCAGAAGTTTCATCATCGGGGTGGTGATTCCCAGAAGCTTCATCATAGGTTTGGTGATTCTCAGAAGCTTCGTCATCGGGGTAGTTATTCCCAGAAGCTTCAACATTGGGGTGGTGACCCCTGAAGCTTCTTAATTGGGATGCTGACTCCCAGAATCTTCATCATCGGGGTGTTGATTCTCAGAAGTTTCATCCTGGTGATGGTGTCTCCCAGAAGCTTCATCATGGCGATAGTGAATCCCAGAAGCTTCATCATGGGGGTGATGGCTCTCAGAGGTTTCATCATCATCGGTTTGGTGACTCCCTGAAGCTTCATCATCATAGGGTTTGTGACTCACAGAAGCTTCATCATTATCTGGGTGGTGACTCCCAGAACATTCATCGTTGTCGGGGTGGTGACTCCCAGAACATTCATCATCATCAGGGTGGTGACTCCCAGAAGTATCATCCGCGGGGTGGTGCTTCCCAAAATCTCCATCATCAGGGTGGAGACTCCGAGAAGTTTCATCATCGGGGTGGTGATTCACAGAAGCTTCATTATCGGATGGTGACTCCCAGAAGATTCATCATCGGTGTGTTGACTCCCGGAAGCTTCATCATTGAGATGGTGAATCCCAAAATCTTCATCAGCGGGGTGGTGACTCCCAGAAGCTTCGTCATCAGTGTGGGGACTCCTAGAAGCCTCATCATCATGGTGGTGACTCACAGAAGCTTCATCATCATCGGGGTCGTGACTCCCAGAAGTTTCATCATCGAGGTGGTGAGTCACAGAAGCTTCATCATTTGGGTGGTGTCTAAAAGTAGCTTCATCATCGTCGGGGTGGTGACTCCCAGAAGCTTAATCAACGGGGTGGTGACTCCCAGAAGCTGCATCATCATTGACGTGGTTACTCCCAGAAACTTCATCATTATCAGTGTGGTGACTCCAAGAAGCTTCATCATCGGAGTGGTGATTCCCAGGAATTTCATCATCTGGGTGGGGACTCTGAGAAGCTTCATCATTGGGGTTATGACCCCCAGAACCTTCATCATCTTTCATGTGGTGACTCCCAGAAGCTTCATCATCATCGGGGTTGTGACTCCCAGAAGTTTTATCATCATAGGCATAGTGACTCCCAGAAGCTTCATCATCTTCGGGGTGATGACTCCGGGAATCTTCATCATCATCGGGTTGGTGTTGCCCAGAAACTTCATCATCATTGGGGTAGTGACTCCCAGAAGCTTCATCATAACCGGGGTGGAGAATCCCAGAAGCATCATGATCGAGGTGGTGCTCCCACAGTCTTCATCATCAGGCTGGCGAATCCCAGAAGTTTCAGCATCGGGGTGGTGAGTCCCAGAAGCTTCATCATCGGGGTGGTGACTCACAGAAGCTTCATCATCGGAGTTTTGACTCCCAGAAGCTTCATCATCTTCGAGGTGGAGACTCCCAGAAGCTTCATCATCCTGGAGGTGGTGACTCCAAAACTTCATCATCATCGGTGTGGTGAACCCCAGAAGCTGCATTATCATCAGTTTAGTGATTCCCAGAGGCTTCATCATCATAGGGGTGGTGACTCTCAGAAGCTT
>NW_026656360.1:0-394 GCF_009828535.3 Hylobates moloch
TTTTTTTTTGAGACGGAGTCTTGCTCTGTTGCCCAGGCTGGAGTGCAGTGGCGCGATCTTGGCTCACTGCAGCTTCCGCCTACCAGGTTCAAGCGATTTTCCTGCCCCAGTCTCCAGAGTAGCTGGGATTACAGGCCCCCGCAACCACACTCAGCTGATTTTTTTTTTGTCTCGCTCTGTCCCCCAGGCTGGAGTGCAGTGGCGCAATCTCGGCTCACCGCAACCTCTGCCTCCCGGGTTCACGCCATTCTCCTGCCTCAGCCTCTCTGAGTAGCTGGGACTACAGGCGCCCGCCACCACGCCCGGCTAATTTTTTTTGTATTTTTAGTAGAGACGGGGTTTCACCGTGGTCTCGATCTCCTGACCTCGTGATCTGCCCGCCTCGGCCTCCCAA
>NW_026656360.1:494-5879 GCF_009828535.3 Hylobates moloch
CAGTCAGCTAATTTTTGTATTTTTAGTAGAGACGGGGTTTCACCATGTTGGCCAGGATGGTCTCAATCTCCTGACCTCGTGATCCGCCCGCCTTGGCCTTCCAAAGTGCTGGGATTACAGGTGTGAGCCACCGCGCCCGGCTGAAATGCAGTTTTATATATAAAGAACCACCTTGCCCAAGATACCAGTAGTACTCACTTTGAAACACTATAAAAGGCCTACAACATTACAAGTTGCATCTTAAAAAATTCTCCATTATATTTAGTCTAAGAGGACTTAGAAGAGGACTGAGGAGTGGGGAGAAGACAGGAGAATGTGAAATACATGGGGGATCCCATATGTTGGGACAGACCATGGTCCTCTCAGGAATTTCATGGCTCTAACTGCGTTTCAGCCTAGCTTATCTTACCAGCATTTATTTCAACACTAGGATCTGGGACTTGACTTGCCAATTGTTCATGACGCAGCTGTGGTACTACTTACTTACTCAGCTAGGAATGACAAAAGGTGTAGACTTTCTCTTTTTTCCTTTTTTTAAGACATGGTCTCGCTCTGTTGCCCAGGCTGGAGTGCAGTAATGTGATCATAGCTCACTGCAGCCTCCATATCCCAAGCTCGAGTGATCCTCCTGACTCGGCCTCCCCAGTAGCTGAGATTACAGGCACACAGCCTGGCTAATTTTTTTGGGTTTTAGTAGAGATGAGGTCTTGCTGTGTTGCCCAGGCTGGTCTTGAACTCCTGAACTCAAGCAATTCTCTTGCCTTGGCATCCCAAAATGTTGGGATTACAGGCATGAGCCACTGCACCTGGCCAATAAAGACTTCTGATTGATGTAATGCTATTCAGTCATATAAAGATGAAATGTAAATAAAATGGTTAAAGTGTCCTCTCAGTTGCAGAATAGACCTCAGTTGCTAGAAATACGTAACTTTTTAAAAATCTTTATTTATTTAGTTTTTTTGGGATGAAGTTTTGCTCTTGTTGTCCAGGTTGGAGTGCAGTGGTGTGATCTCGGCTTACTGCAACTTCCACCTCCTGGGTTCATGCAATTCTCCTGCCTCAGCCTCCCGAGTAGCTGGGATTACAGGTACCCACCACCATGCCCGGCTAATTTTTGTGTTTTTAGTAGAGACAGGGTTTCACCATGTTGTCCAGGCTAGTCTCTAACTCCTGACCTCAGGTGATCCACTTGCCTTGGCCTCCCAGAGTGCTGGAATTACAGGCGTTGAGCCACTGTGCCCAGCCTACAATTCATTTTTATTAAAAAAAATAATAGAGATGGGGTCTCACTATGTTGACCAGGCTGATCTTGAACTCCTGGCCTCATGCGATTCTCCTGCCTTGGCTTCCCAAAGTGCTGGGATTACAGGTGTGTGCCACTACATCTGGCCTTGAATCCTTTTTTATCTAAGATTTTCAGGCATTGTCAAATTGTGTAAGGTAAATTTCTACTTGTTCTCTAGTATCCATTCTCCTCATTTTTCCTTAATAAAAACCCCAAATGGTTCCCATTTCCTCCTCCATTTCCCAGCTTCCTTATGGGTGGGTGTGGCCATGTGACTTGACCTGTGGACTGTGTAAACTGATGTGTGCAACATCCAGCTTTTCCTCCCTTCTTTTAAATAGGGAAGTTGCTTGCTCTCCATGCTTTCCCCCTTTTCACCCTTGCTGGAAAAGGATGACAACCTGGGCAGCCACCTTAGACCTACAGATGGCCATGGAACGTTCCACCAGCCGGATCCTTGGAGCAGAGCCACCTACTCACTTCTATCTTATTTAAGCCAACGAATTTTGGAGAAATTAATTTTCCTGCCATTTTTTCATATACTGACTGCTAACTCCAAATAAGAGAAATGACATCTGGTCTCAATATAAAAAACAGTAGTGAGGCGGGGCATGGTGGCTCACGCCTGTAATCCCAGAATTTTGGGAGGCCGAGGTGGGTAGATAACATGGTGAGACCTTGTCTCTACTAAAAATACAAAAATTAGCCAGGGGTGGTGGTGCATACCTGTTATCCTAGCTACTCAGGAAGCTGAGGCATGAGAATCGCTTGAATCCAGGAGGTGGAATTTGCAGTGAGCCAAGATTGCACCACTGTACTTCAGCCTGGGTGACAGAGCAAGACCTTGTCTCAAAAAAAAAAAAAAAAAAAGAAACAACAGTAGTGGGAGAAACTTGAATGTAGCAGGCCTCCAATTTTATATATATGTGGGTCACAGATACATACCATATACATACTATACAAAAAAAAACTTGTTTTTATAAGCTGAATACATTATGAACAGGCAGTCTTGAATAGTTTAAAAAAGTTAACTGTTAAGAGCTTTGAAAAGGGTGAGGCTGGCCGTGGTGGCTCACACCTGTATTCCCAGCACTTTGGGAGGTTGAGGTGGGTGGATCACCTGAGGTCAGGAGTTCCAGACCAGCCTGGCCAACATGGTGAAACCCCATCTCTACTGAAAATACAAAACTTAGCTGGGCATGGTGGCGCATGCCTGTAATCCCAGCTACTAGGGGGGCTGAGGCAGGAGGATTGCTTGAACCTGGGAGGTAGAGGTTACAGTGAGCCAAGATCATGCCACTGCACTCCAACCTGGGCAACAGAGCAGGGCTCAGTCTCAAAAAAAAAAAAAAAAAAAAAAAAAAGAAAAGAAAAAAAGGGTGAGAATGGGAGCTTTATGTTTTATATGTTTAATACGATTTCAGTGTATTTTGTTGTGTTCAATACAGTTAGTATCTGCAGTGAACAAGGTCGATCTCATACATTTATCTTTCCTTTCTTCTTCCTCACGTTGTACATAAGGGAAGGAGGCTTCTTGGTTTTATAGGCCACACTTTTCTTGATGCGCTGTCCTTTGATGTTAACAATATATGGCAAGAGAGGGGGCCGGACGGTCAAAACTGTTCCTTCAGGTGTATAGCCTCGGAGATGCAGTCTGTCCTTAAAATTAGGTGTTACTGAAACCCAACCTATGCAGGCATGTGACACAACACAAAAGGCTGTTAGCAATCATCTTATTAAAAATACCAAACCAAAGCTGAAAATGGAATATCAGAGAACGCTGTCACTCTCTTTCGCTCTCTTATTATTTTATTATTTTTTAAGAAACTGTGTCTCGCTATGTTACCCAGGCTAAACTCAAGTTCCTAGCCTTAAGCGATCTTCCTGCCTCGGCGTCCTGAGAAGCTGGGGGCACAGGTGGGCACACCTTATTTTTAAAAAAGCACACAATGTGTTTGTGCAAAGTACAAATTTATTTTCAGAACAGGTTGTATTTGATGAATAAACTAGTATGTACACCTTAAAATAATCAGCTTTCATCAGTTAAGGCACTTTTCTATAAAAAAAATTGTCCGTAAGGCTGCTTTATTCACTTTTTTTTTTTTTTTTTGAGATGGAGTTTGGTTCTTGTTCCCCAGGCTGGACTGCAATGGCGCGATCTCGGCTCACTGCGACCTCCGCCTCCTGGGTTCAAGCGATTCTCCTGCTTCAGCCTCCCGAGTAGCTGGAATTACAGGCATGCACCACCATGCCCGGCTAATTTTGTATTTTTACCAGAAACAGGGTTTCTCCATGTTGGTCAGGCTGGTCTCAAACTCCTGACCTCAGGTGATCCGCCCGCCTCGGCCTCACAAAGTGCTGGGATTACAGGTGTGAGCCACCGTGCCTGCCCTTTTATTCACTTTTTAAAATGTGCTTGGCGTAAAATTACCTGCAGAGGAAAACTTGATGTCTGCCACTGCTTCAGATGCCCCCAGTCCTTCTTTTAACATAATGTCTTCAGCAACAAGAGGAGGAAATCCTGCCATTCGTTCCTTTCCACCCATTGGAACCTTCCAATGAAATAAAGATATTTACAAGTTCAAATTAAATTTCTTCGAACTCTAACATTAAGCAAATCACTGATAAGATAATTCTGTACAGGGATCAAGAATAAAATCCTTTCAAATATTCAACTGTTGAAAAGAACTTGCAATCACTTCTGGGGTCAAATGAAAAGCAAGGGAACTCTGTGATGGGATGAAGCTTACAAATCTCAGGGCTCTGGGCCACACACTGGGCAAGCGCCTGGCAGCAGCCTCTGGACAGGAGAAATGTGCTTCACTGACACTGTTTTTATAATCCTCCACAGGGCCTCACATAGATTAATGTTGGGCAATTAAGGCATGGTCCTTCCAAGTACCTTAGTTCTTATAGGTGTGGCCATCAAGATTAATGCCTGGTCTTTATGAGTTAAGGGTCCATATATAATGGATAAGATTTAGCTTTTATGTTTACAGGTGTTTCCATGATTAGAAGTAATTGGGTAATTTTTTTTTTTTTGAGATGGAGTTTTGCTCTTGCTGCCCAAGCTGGAGTGTAATGGCATGATATCAGCTCACTGCAACCTCCAACTCCAAGGCTCAAGTGATTCTCTTGCCTCAGCCTCCCGAGTAACTGGGATTACAGGCGTGCACCACCATACCAGGCTAATTTTTTTGTATTTTTAGTAGAAACAGGGTTTCACCATGTTAGCCAGGCTGGTCTCAAACTCCTGACCTCAGGAGATCTGCCCGCCTCGGCCTCCCAAAGTGCTGGGATTACAGGTGTGAGCCACTGCGCTTGGCCGTAACTGGATAATTTATTCATCTATTCATTAGCAAATCTCTCCTCTGTTTAGCACTAAGAACACAAAGATAGATTTTGCAGTATGGTTTCTGCCCCCAAGGAAATCAAAGGGGTAAATAATATATAAGCAAATACAGGGTCAAAAATGTAATGTGAGGCATCTATAAATACTATGGTTGTGAAGGAAGGAGTAATGAATGTGTTCAGTCAAGGAAAACATTAGTAAAGAAGCTATATATATATATATATATATATATATATAAAACAACAACAACAAAAACAAATAAGCAATATATGAGCAATATTTTGAGAAATGAGTCAAAGTTATTCGGTGGAAAGATATTCTCAGTCGCCACAGGTACAGATAAAAACTGGAAAAAGGATGATGAGTTCAGGGAACTATAGCTTAATTGTCTAAAGTATGGTGTGTGGGTGTGTGTGTGTGTGTGTGTGTGTGTGTGTGTGTGTGTATTGGTGATGAGGCTGTCAGGAGTTTATACAACTTTTTGCAACAATGTCACTATTGGGCATTCAAAATGTGGCTGGTTACACTAAGCAACCATATTTTAAATTTTCCTTTTTTTTTTTTTTTTAGAGACAGGGTTTCACTTTGTCACCCAGGCTAGAGTGCAGTGGCATAATCATGGCTCACCACAGCCTCATACTCCTGGGCTCAAGTGGTCCTCCTGCCTTAACCTCTCGAGGAGCTGGGACTACAGGTGCATGCCACCATACCTGGCTAACTTGAGTAAATTTTTTTTTTTTTTTTTTTT
>NW_026656361.1:0-5878 GCF_009828535.3 Hylobates moloch
CCTGCCGGCCAGTCCCTCTCCCATCACCCGGTGGTCTTTGCTCCTCCACCTGCCAGCCAGCTCGGGCGGAGAGCCAGAGCTGAGCGTCCTTCACATCCAGACATCTGATGCTCCCCTCAGCCCTGCACAGAGCCAGCATGCTGGCTGCTTTTCAGATGGGGAAACTGATGGCCGAGAGGGGAGGACTTGCTCAAGGTCACGCAAGAGCCAAGTGTGCCCACAGCAGAGGCGGCGTGAAAGGAGACTGCGGTCACACGGACCTGGCTGGGATCCGGGTCCCCTCACCTCCGGCTGTGTGTCATCAGGCAGGTCACCCACCCTCTCTGAACCTCAGTTGATAATAAGTGCTGAACACACGAAGCTACTGCTTTGTTTTCAGTAGAGTTTATGCTCCATGAGTGCAAAGACATGTCTGTCACTCACCTCAGCGCCCCCAGAGCCTGGCGCAGGGTCGGATTCAGAGAATAGCACCTGCCTCCCAGGGCCTGCCTGGCATGCAGCAGATGCTGTGTCTCCTCAAAACCCCCAATGGCCCTGGATCAGCGTCGCCTTGTTCCCTTCCCATCAGTCCTTCCTGCAGGACACCCACCCACCCAGCCTTGAGGGGGGCTCCTGCTCACCTCCCCACCTGCTCTCTGACTCCCACCCCATCCCTCTCGGCCCCCTTTCTCTGTCCTGGCCTCTCCCTCGTGTCCCTCTCTCCTGCCGAGCCCCCACTTGGCTCTATGCTGTTTACAAGACAACGATGACAGTTTTTATTTCTTTTGTCTCCCTTCCTCCCCTGAAGGGAAACGTGCTTCCAATCTTCCAGGAAAAAATGAAGCCTCCGGATGAGAAAAAGCAAACAAAGGACAGTGGGACCGTGGGTGTCCCCACCCCCGCCACCTGCAGGCCCCACACGCAAACCAGCGCCCATGCCCACGCCCGTGCAGCCCTCCTCCGCCAGGACCCAAGAACGGCTCTGTTATTTTTGGGGTAATTGAAAATGTCGATCTTTATTCTAGAGGATAAGCAGGTCACAGGAACACAGGGAGCCAGAGAGAGAGAGAGAGAGAGAGAGAGAAAGGAAAGCCGGTCATGGGGGAGGATCTGGGGGAAAGAAAGGCCAGATGGGAGGACGTGGGCACTGAGAGGAAGAGGGAGCGGGAGAAACGGCAGGGGCGGGCGACTCCCTGCCAGTGAGCAAGGCCACGCGGCCCCTGACCCAGGACTCAGGGGGATATGTCCTCCCACCAGCCCTTGACCCCACCCTGCAAGGAGCTGGTGGCAGGAGCTCCTGTTTAGTCCTCCCATCCCTGAGCAGCCCCGAGGGTGGGCATCTCTGAGTGCTGCGAGCAGGAGTGGGGACCTGGCTTGTCTTCATGGGGGTGCCCTCTCACGACCACGTGCACAGCGCCCAGAGGCCGGGTCCCAGGCTGGAGGGCTGAGAGCAGCCAGCGGTCCCCTCTCCTGTGGGAATGCAGGGACTCTCCTGACCTCCCTCCCATCAGCCATCCCACCTCTCTCTGCATGTCATGGTTTGTGGATTTACTTCATATGGTTTGTGGATTTACTTCATATGGTTTGTGGATTTACTTCTCCAGGGCAGTGGGGGGCACCAGTGAGCCTGAGTGGGTGCGTATCTGTTCGTGAGATGAGATTCCGGGGAGAGAGGGATGGGGTGGGGTGGGGGGAGTAAGAGGTGTGGCTGCGCATGTCGTGGGGCCTGTGCGCATGTGTGGTATAGGCGTGGGTCGTGTCTGCTTTTTCCCTGTGACTAGCATGAAGCATGTGTTTGAAGGTAGTGGTGGTACCAGGTGTGTGTGTGTAGAGTAAGGTGTGGGTCTGCGCATTTGTGTGTGTGTCTTGCTCCACGTGTGTGCGGTAAGGGACATGTGTGTGTGCACAGCCCCTACCTGTGTGCCTCCAGATGGTGTGTCCATGTGTCCCTGCAGGCAGGGCCCCTCTTCTGCTCCTGGCCCAGGGCCACCATCCCCCCAGGTCCTGGGAATCAGAGTGGTGATTGGCCTTGGGGCTCCCTCCAGCAACAATGGAACAACAGAGACCAGCCCCCACCCCAGCCAGTGTCCAGGAGGCTCGTGGGACTGCGATGTCACCACCAAGCCCTGGCTGAGGTAACCCAACATGGAGCCAGGCCTGTCTTGCCCCCTAGAGAGAAGGGAGGAACCTCAGGTGGGCCTTCTGCCAGACACCGAGCCTCATCCACCCTCCAACGTCTGCTCGTGGCGGGAGAGGGTGAATTCCCACCCTCTCACTGACACAGCCTCAGACCTCCTGGAGGCCAGGGCTCCAGGTGAAGATCATCTGTCCTTATCCCTGGGCCCAGCCAGAGCCTGGCACGGGGCAGGAGCTTAGCAAATGTTTGTTGAATGAATGGATGGATGGGGGCTTTGTGTGTGATCAAGTGCCAGGCTCTGGAGTCTACTGACCTAAAGATACGATTCAAGTCCTACAAGGATCAAACCAGGGCTTCCTGCAAGGTCAAGCGAGAACCCCCTGAGTTGTTCAGAAGGGGCCACGCAGCAGTCGGCCAGACCTGGGAGGCCGTGCCTGACCTTCTGCAGGTCACCTCTCCGGGAGCACTACCACAGGAAAGGCAACATCAAGCGATGGGACTGCTTCATCTTCCCTGGACTCCATTCATCTTCCCTGGAGTTGGCATCCCTTTGATGGCGGGGCCATCTCTCATCTGAACATCTTCACCCCCCAGATATTCCTTCTGAACCCTCCATCCTCCTTCTCCCCTTCCCTTGGGACCATAAACCCACCCCAAGAGTGAGTCCTAGCTCCAGGGCCAGCTCCCAATCCTGCCTCTGGTCTGTCTGGTGGCAGCTGGGGCCAGGCTGAAGGTCTGACCTAGACTGAGCCATAAAGGCAAAATAATACTTAGTCCTAATAGAAGTAAAGCACCTCACCCCAGACGAGCCCTGGTCCTGGTCACCCACTGAACCCTGGTCCTGGTCACACACGGAAGGAAACTAGACCTTTATTTAGAGATGGGCCACTAATCTGTCACGTGGGCTGGGCATGGTGGCTCAAGCCTGTAATCCCACTTTGGGAGGCACAGTCGGGAGGATCACTTGAGGCCATGGGTTTGAGACCAGCCTGGGCAACATAGCAAGACCACGTCTCTACAAAAAAATTTTAAAATTAATCAGGTATGGTGGCATGTGCCTGTAGTCCCAGCTACTGCAGTGAGCCAAGATTGTGCCACTGCACTCCGGCCTGGGCAACAGAGCAAGATCCTATCTCAAAATAATAATAATAATAATAATTGTCATATGACCAAATTTTTTTCCAGGCTCTTAACACCAGCTTCCTCATCTTTCCAACAGAGGGCCTTCACCTGGGCTAAGTGTTAAATCAGAAAACCTCTATTCAGAGGTTGGCCTGCAGTTCCCTGACCTGGTAACACCAGGGAGCATTGGCTGCTGTCACCTACCAGCTCCCACCCCCACCCAACACTTACAGACCAAGCATCACTAATTTTTGCAGCTGCCGTGATAAATGGCACTGTCGGCAAAATGACATCTTTCTAATCTGCCATAAGACAGATGGGTCCCCGAGCTCCCGCAGCCTCCCGAGAGCCAGCCCAGGCCAGCCTTGTTGAGGTGATGGGCAGACGCAAAGCCCAGGGCCTGGGGGGCGGGTGGGATGGAGAGGAGACCTCAGGGCCCAGAGTCAAGGACATCCCTAGTGGGGTTTACCACAGGCTCTTTTCTAAATATTTAGTTGTATGTGTGCTTTTAAAAATATTCCAAAGAATATTATATCCTCTGTTCCTTTCTGACCAAAGTTAGGTCTTCAATTCAATTTTCTTTTATTTTCTTTTCTTTTTTTGAAACAGGGTCTTGCTCTGTCGCCCAGCTGGAGTGCAGTGGCATGATCACAGCTCACTGCAGCCTCAACCTCCTGGGCTCAAGCGATCCTCCCACCTCAGGCTTCCAAGTAGCTGAGATGACAGGTGCCTGCCACCATGCCCGGCTTATTTTTGTATTTTTAGTAGAGACAGGGTCTCCCCATGTTGTCCAGACTGGTCTTGAACTCCTGGCTTCAAGTGATCCACCCACCTCGGCCTCCCAAAGTGCTTGGATTACAGGCTTGAGTCACCACATCCAGCATCAATTTTCTCTTTAAATTAAAACCTGGAAATTGTTCAGGTTTATAAGGATGAACCATTAGACACCAGTTCTGAGGCGGTGCTCTCTTCCCGTCTCCCTCTGCTCTGCGGAACAGCGTGCCTCTGCCTGAGACATTGGGTCTGGGGGCTCTTCTCAGCCCCCTCCTCCCTCCCACTCCCTCCATGTCTCCCACCGCCTCTCCCAGCCCCTCCGCTGACCTCAGCCACATCTCCTCCATGCCTCAGGCTGACCTCGGGCTGCCAGGTCAAGGTAGAACTCCCCTCACACCTTCCTGTGTCCAGGAGTGGAGGTGAATTGGGGCTCTGGATGCCAAGAACGGAGGAAGGACAAATGCCAGCCCCAGAGACCCTCGCCTCCTCAAGACCAACAGGAGCTGGTGCTTGTCCGCCCAGCAGCAGCAAAGCCAGAGTGGGTGAGGGCCAGGGTGGGTGGACACAGGCCTGGGCTTGAAGATTGAGGCAATGCTGCCCCCTCCTGGCTAATTTATGGCTGCTCCTCTGACAGGCACTGCCAGGCTAAGCTGTTGAGGCTGGGGACATAGTGAGTGACTCTCCAAAACAACATGTGACAAGCTGACCCTTCCCTGCAGTCTGCCCAGCTGAGGGCTGCCTCCTGCTCTGCCCATCCTGCCCAAGCTTCTCTCACTGCCCAAAGCATCTTCTGGCCCTCACACCTTCAGGGCAAAGCCCAAGGCCCCTCCCAGCTGCCCACGATGTGGCCTTGGGTAGCAGCCCCACCCCTTGCATCCCAGGCCCCTGCTGCTCTGTGCCTCCCAGGTTCCCTGTCCCTGTCCCTTCTGGGGCACCTGCATGTTTTGCTCTTACCTTGATCTCCACCTTTGCCCTCCCCAGCACACTATCTCTTCTCCTCTTGGGCCCCTCCTTGAGGAAACTCCCCTCTTCCCCACTCCCAACCAGAGGGACCCCCCGCTCCTCTGCCCACACCCCACCTGCCCTGCCCCTGTCCTGGGGACTGCCCACTGTCAGTAACTCAGACTGGGGATTTGAGCTGAACCGGGTCAGCGGTGTCCATCTCAGGAGCCAGATGACTGCTGGCTTTAGACAGGGTGTCTGTCACCACCCCAGTACACAATTAAGAAAACTGAGGCCCAGAAAGGATCAAGGACTTGCCCAAAGTCTCCTATTACATCAAAGTAGCAGAGATGGAAGCAGGACACAAAACCCAGGGCTCTCCTTGAATCATATTCTCTGATTGAATAGAAACCAAGCCATGCTCTGAACACATTCCAGTCAGCAGGCCCAGCGAGGGCTCAGAGCAGCAGGTAGGACAGGCATGCAGGGTGTCCAGAAGCCCCTGAGGGACCACAGGCCTCAGAACAGAGGACAGGGGCCCAGTCCCCCCAGCAGCAGACCCTCTGTGTGCCCCTGCATGCCCAGGGGGAAAATGAACCTCTGATTTCTGGGTAAGGGAGGGCTGGGCCTGGCTGGGGGTGACCCAGCCTCAGTGGCCTCGGGCCAGAACCAGTGCTACCTCCTCAACCCCATCTCATCAGGCTGCGAGCCCTGATGGTCCCCCAGTGCTAAGAGGGGCCGGATCTGGGGCTGGGATCCCCACCTTCTTGGTAAGGGGGTGGTCTCTAAGTATTTCAGGCCCGAGGAGCCTCCTGCCTTCCTCCCTCACTGCTTCTGCCCGTCATCCTGGTGCACAGCTCTTCGGGAAACTAGGCCACCCTGCACCCCAGCAGGTCACAAGCCACTCCAATTTGTTCCAAATGC
>NW_026656362.1:0-5877 GCF_009828535.3 Hylobates moloch
AGAAGCTTTATCATCATCACGATGGTGACTCCCAGAAGCTTCATCATCATCATGGTGGTTACTACCAGCAGCTTCATCATCGGGGTGGTAACTCCCAAAAGGTTCATTATCATCTGTTTGGTGATTCCCAGAAGTATCATTAACAGGGTGGTGCTTCCCAAAATCTTCATCATCGGGGTGGTGACTCCCAGAAGATTAGTCATCGGGGTGGTGATTCTGAGCAGCTTCATCATCCGGGTGGTGATTCCCGGAAACTTCATCATTGGGGTGGTGACTCCCAGAAACTTCATCATCGGGGTGGTGATTCTCAGAAGCTTCATCATCAGGATGGTGATTCCCAGAAGATTCATCAATGGGGTGGTGACTCCTAGAAACTTCATCTTTGGGGTGGTGATTCTCAGAAGTTTCATTATCGGGATGTTGACTCCCAGAAGCTTCCTCATGGCGGTGGTGAATCCCAGAAGCTTCGTCATCAGGGTACTGACTCTCAGAAGCTTCATCATCATCGGGGTGGTGATTTCCTGAAACTTCATCATCAAGGTGGTGATACCCTGAATCTTCATCATCGTTGTGGTGACTCCCAGAAGCTTCATCATCGGGGTGGTGACTTCCAGAATCTTCATCATCGGGGTGGTGATTCATAGAAATTTCATCATCCACCTGGTGTGTCTGAGAAACTTTATTGATGGTGTTTTGACTCTCAGAAGCCTCATCATCTTCGATGTGGTGACTCCCAGAAGCTTCATCATCACTGGGGTGGTGACTCACAGAAGCATCATGATCGGGGTGGTGCTCCCAAAATCTTCATCGGAGTGGCAAATCCCAGAAGTTTCATCATTGGGGTGGTGATTCCCAGAAGCTTCATCATCAGGGTGGTGACTCCCAGAAGCTTCATCATCAGGGTTTTGACTCCCAGAAGCTTCATCATCGTCGTGTTGGTGAATCCCAGAAGGTTCATCATAATCGGAGCGGTGACTCCCAGAAGCTTCATCATCATAGGGGTGGTGTGTCCCACAAGCTTCATTGTCATCGAGGTTGTGACTCCCAGAAGATTCATCATCATCAGGGTGGTGACACCCAGAAGTGTCAGCAGGTGGTGGTGCCTCCCACAATCTCCATCATCAGGGTACTGACTCCCTGAAGTTTCGTCATCGGGGTGGTGATTCCCAGAGGCTTCATCGTCGGGTGGTGACTCCCAGAAGCTTCATCATTGGTGTGGTGATTCTCAGAAGATTCATCATTGGGGTGGTGATACCCAAAATCTTCAACGTTGGAGTGGTGACTCCCAGAAGCTTCATCATTTGTGTGGTAACTCTCAGAAACTTCATCATCGGGGTGATGATGTTCAGAAGTTTCATCATCAGGGTGGTGACCCCCAGAAGCTTCATCATGGCGGTGGTGAATCCAAGAAGGTTCATCATGTGGGTGGTGACTCTCAGAAGCTTCATCATCATCAGGGTGGTGACTCCCTGAAGCTTCATTGTCACAGGGGTGGTGACTACCAGAAGCTTCATCATTATCGGGGTGGTGACTCTGAAAAGATTCATCATCATCGGGGTGGTGACTCCCATAAGTATCATCAGCGGAGTGGTGCTTCCCAAAATCTCCATCATTGGAGTGGCAACTCCCAGAAGTTGCATCACCAGGGTGGTGATTCCCAAGAGTTCATCTTCAAATGGTGACTTGCAGAAGCTTCCTCATTGGGGTGTTGACTCCCAGAATCTTCATCATAGGGATGGTGAATCCCACAATCTTCATCATCAGGGTGGTAACTCCCAGAAGATTCATAATAGGTGTGGCAACTCCCAGAAGCCTTCTCATCGTGGTGGGGACTCCCAGAAGATTTATCATCATTGGGGTGGTGACTCCCAGAAGCCTCATAATCGGCACGGTGACTCCCAGGAGCATAATCATCATCGGGGTGGTGACTCCCTGAAGTTTCATCATCATCGGGTTGGTGACTCCCAAAAGCTTCATCATTGGGGTGGTGTCTAAAAGAAGCTTCATCATTGTTGGGGTGGTGACTCCCAGAAGCTTCATCATCATCGCTGTGGTGACTCTGGGAACTTCCATCATTGGGGGGTGAATCCCAGAAATTTCATCTTCAGGAAATGAATCCCAGAAGCTTCATCATCGGGTTGTTGACTCCCAGAGGCTTCATCATCAATGTGGTGAATTCCAGAAGCTTCATCATTGGAGTGGTAACTCTGAGAAGCTTCATCATCATCATGGTGGTTGACTCCCAGAAGCTTCATCATTGTTGTGTTGACTCCCAGAAGTTTCATCATCGGCGTGGTGAATCCCAGAAGTTTCATCATTGGGATGATGAATGTCAGAAGCTTCATCATCGGGTTGGTGACTCACAGAGGTTTCATCATTGGTGTGGTGAAATCCAGAAGCTTCGTCATTGGGTTGGTGACTCCGAATAGCTTCATCATCGGGGTTATGAATCCCAGAAGCTTCATCATCTGGGTGGTGACTCCCATAATTTTCGTCATCGCGGTGATGACTCCCAAAAGCTTCTTCATCATCAGGGTGGTGACTCCCAGAAGCTTCGTCATTCGGGTGGTGACTCCAAGAAGCTTCATCATCGTCAGGTGGTGAATCCCAGTAGCTTCGTCATCATCGGTGTGGTGACGCCCAGAAGCTGCATCATCGGGTTAGTGAATCCCAGAAGCTATGTCATAGGGTGGTGACTCCCAGAAGCTTCATCATAGGGGTGGTGACTCCCAGAGGTTTCATCATCGGTGTGGTGAATTCCAGAACCTTCATCATTAGGGTGGTGACTCCAAAAAGCTTCATCATCGGGGTTATGAATCCCTGAAACTTCATCATCTGGGTGGTGACTCCCATAATTTTCATCATTGCGGTGATGTCTCCCAAAAGCTTCTTCATCATCAGGGTGGTGACTCCCAGGAGCTTCGTCATTGGGGTGGTGACTCTGAGAAGCTTCATCATCGTCGTGTGCTGATTCTCAGTAGCTGCATCATCATCAGTGTGGTGACTCCCAGTAGTTTCATCATCGGGTTGGTGAATCCCAGAAGCTACATTATAGGGGTGGTCACTCCCAGAAGCTTCATCATCGGGCTGGTGACACCCAGAACCTAAATCATTGGGGTGGTGACTCCCAGAATTTTCATCATTGGGATAGTGACTCCCATAAGCTTCATAATAGGGTTCATGACCCCCAGAAGCTTCATCGTCATTAGGGTGGTGACTCCCAGAAGCTTCAACATCGGGGTGGTGACTCCCAGAAATTTCATCATCTTCGGGATGGTGACTCCCAGAAGCTTCATCATCATCAGGGTGGTGACTCCCAGAAGCTTCATCATTGCGGTGTTGTATCCCAGAAGCTTCATCATTGGGGTGGTGACACTCTGAAGCTTCATCATCATCGTGGTGGTGACTCCCTGAAGCTTCATAAACGGGGTGGTGATTCACAGAAGTTTCATCATCGTTGTGGAGACTCCCAGAGGCTTCATCCTCTGGGTGGTGACTCCCAGAACCTTCATCATCGGGGTGGTGATTTCCAGAAAATTCATCATGGGGGTGTTGACTCTGAGAAGCTAAATCATTGGGGTGTTGACTCCCAGAAGCTTCATCATCTTCAGGGTGGTGACTCCAAGAAGCTTCTTCATCATCAGGGTGGTGACTCACAGAAGCTTCCTTACCATCGGTGTGGTGACTCCCTGAAGCTTCATCGTAGGGGTGGTGACTCCCAGAAGCTTTATCATGGCGTTGGTGAAACCCAGAAGCTTCATCATCGTGGTGGAGACTCTCAGAAGCTTCTTCATCATTGGGGAGGTGAATCCCTGAAGCTTGATCATAAGGGTGGTGATTTCCAGAAGCTTCATCATCGTTTTGGTGACTCCCAGAAGCTTCATCATTGGGGTGGTGATTCCCAGAAGCTTCATCATCAGGGTGGTGACTTCCAGAAGCGTCATCATTAGGGTGGTGATTCCCAGAAACTTCATCATCTGGGTGGTTACTCCAAGAAGTTTCATCATCCGGGTTTTGACTCCCAGAAGCTTCATCATCTTCGAGATGGAGACTCCCAGATGCTTCATCATCATCAGGGTGGTGACTCCCTGTAGCTTCATCATTGGGGTGGTGAATCCCAGAAGCTTCATCATCTTTGGGGTTGTGACTCCCAGAAGCTTTATTATCAGAGTGGTGGTGTCTCCCAGAAGCTTCGTCATCATCGAGGTGGTGACTCCCAGAAGATTCATCATCATTGGGGTGGTGACACCCAGAAGCATCATCAGCAGGGTGGTGCTTCCCAAAGTCACCATCATCGGGGTGGCGACTCCCAGAAGTTTCATCATCGGGGTGGTGATTCCCAGAAGCTTCATCATAGGTTTGGTGATTCTCAGAAGCTTCGTCATCGGGGTAGTTATTCCCAGAAGCTTCAACATTGGGGTGGTGACCCCTGAAGCTTCTTAATTGGGATGCTGACTCCCAGAATCTTCATCATCGGGGTGTTGATTCTCAGAAGTTTCATCCTGGTGATGGTGTCTCCCAGAAGCTTCATCATGGCGATAGTGAATCCCAGAAGCTTCATCATGGGGGTGATGGCTCTCAGAGGTTTCATCATCATCAGTTTGGTGACTCCCTGAAGCTTCATCATCATAGGGTTTGTGACTCACAGAAGCTTCATCATTATCTGGGTGGTGACTCCCAGAACATTCATCGTTGTCGGGGTGGTGACTCCCAGAACATTCATCATCATCAGGGTGGTGACTCCCAGAAGTATCATCCGCGGGGTGGTGCTTCCCAAAATCTCCATCATCAGGGTGGAGACTCCGAGAAGTTTCATCATCGGGGTGGTGATTCACAGAAGCTTCATTATCGGATGGTGACTCCCAGAAGATTCATCATCGGTGTGTTGACTCCCGGAAGCTTCATCATTGAGATGGTGAATCCCAAAATCTTCATCATCGGGGTGGTGACTCCCAGAAGCTTCATCATCAGTGTGGGGACTCCTAGAAGCCTCATCATCACGGTGGTGACTCACAGAAGCTTCATCATCATCGGGGTCGTGACTCCCAGAAGTTTCATCATCGAGGTGGTGAGTCACAGAAGCTTCATCATTTGGGTGGTGTCTAAAAGTAGCTTCATCATCGTTGGGGTGGTGACTCCCAGAAGCTTAATCAACGGGGTGGTGACTCCCAGAAGCTGCATCATCATTGACGTGGTTACTCCCAGAAACTTCATCATTATCAGTGTGGTGACTCCAAGAAGCTTCATCATCGGAGTGGTGATTCCCAGGAATTTCATCATCTGGGTGGGGACTCTGAGAAGCTTCATCATTGGGGTTATGACCCCCAGAACCTTCATCATCTTTCATGTGGTGACTCCCAGAAGCTTCATCATCATTGGGGTTGTGACTCCCAGAAGTTTTATCATCATAGGCATAGTGACTCCCAGAAGCTTCATCATCTTCGGGGTGATGACTCCGGGAATCTTCATCATCATCGGGTTGGTGTTGCCCAGATACTTCATCATCATTGGGGTGGTGACTCCCAGAAGCTTCATCATAACCGGGGTGGAGAATCCCAGAAGCATCATGATCGAGGTGGTGCTCCCACAGTCTTCATCATCAGGGTGGCGAATCCCAGAAGTTTCAGCATCGGGGTGGTGAGTCCCAGAAGCTTCATCATCGGGGTGGTGACTCACAGAAGCTTCATCATCAGAGTTTTGACTCCCAGAAGCTTCATCATCTTCGAGGTGGAGACTCCCAGAAGCTTCATCATCCTGGAGGTGGTGACTCCAAAACTTCATCATCATCGGTGTGGTGAACCCCAGAAGCTGCATTATCATCAGTTTAGTGATTCCCAGAGGCTTCATCATCATAGGGGTGGTGACTCTCAGAAGCTT
>NW_026656363.1:0-5875 GCF_009828535.3 Hylobates moloch
AAAAAAAAAAAAGAAAGAAAGAAAAAAGAACAGTATTATTGGGTCATAAAAAGCATTCAGGCTGTGCTCAATGACTCACACTTGTAATCCCAGCACTCTGGGAGGCCAAGGTGGGAGGATCACTTGAAGCCAGGAGTTGAAGACCAGCCTGGGCAACACAGCAAGACCGTATCTCTACAGAAAAGAAAATTAAGGCCAGGCACAATGGCTCACACCTGTAATCCTAGCATTTTGGAGGCTGAGGCAGGTGGATCACGAAGTCAGGAGTTGGAGACCAGCCTGGCCAAAATCATAAAACCCCATCTATACTAAAAACACAAAGATTAGCGAGGCGTGGTGGCGTGTGCCTGTAGTTGCAGCTACTTGGGAGGCTGAGGCAGGAGAATTGCTCGAACCTGGGAGGTGGAGGTTGCAGTGAGCCGAGATCAGGCCACTGCACTCTAGCATGGGATACAGAGCAAGACTGCATCTCAAAAAAAAAAAAATTAGCCGGGCATGGTGGTAAGTGCCTGTAGTCCCAGCTACTCCAGGAAGCTGAGGTGGGAGGATCTCTTGAGCCTAGGCGGTGGAGGCTGCAGTGAGCTGTGATTGTACCATTGCACTCCAGCCTGGGTAACAGAATGTCAGAATGTGACCCTGTCTCTAAAAGAGTAATAATAATAATCATTCCATAAAATGTATCAAATGGAGAAATAAATCATCAGTGGGGTCTCAGAGGGGACTAGGGGCTGCGGTGACAGGCAACCTGGGGCCCTGACACATGGTCGTTCCTGTTCCAGGAAGATGCGTGCTTCCGGATGCCTGTCTGAAGAGGTGGGGTCCCTCCGCCCTCTGACCATGGCTGTCCTGTCTGCGTCCTTTGTCGATGGAGTGCTGGGCAACGGGCTGGTGCTGTGGATGACTGTCTTCCGTATGGCCCGCGCAGTCTCCACCGTCTGCTTCTTCCACCTGGCCCTTGCCGATTTCATGCTCTCACTGTCTCTGCCCATCCTCGTGTACTATATTACCTGCAGGCAGTGGCTCCTCGGAGAGTGGGCCTGCAAACTCTACACCGGTTTTGTGTTCCTCACCTTCTCCGCCAGTAACTGCCTCCTGGTCCTCATCTCTGTGGACCGTTGCATCTCTGTCCTCTACCCTGTCTGGGCCCTGAACCACCGCACTGTGCAGCGGGCGAGCTGGCTGGCCTTCGGGGTGTGGCTCCTGGCCGCCGCCTTGTGCGCTTCGCACCTGAAATTCCGGACAACCAGAAAATGGAATGGCTGTACTCACTGCTACTTGGCGTTCAACTCGGACAATGAGACTGCCCAGATTTGGAATGAAGGGGTCGTGGAGGGACACATTGTAGGGACCATTGGCACTTCCCGCTGGGCTTCCTGGGGCCCTTAGCAATCTTAGGCACCTGCGCCCACCTCATCCGGGCCAAGCTCTTGCTGAAGGGCTGTGTCCACGCCAACCGGCCCAAGAGGCTGCTGCTGGTGCTGGTGAGCGCTTTCTTTATCTTCTGGTCCCCGTTTAACGTGGTGCTGTTGGTCCATCTGTGGCGACGGGTGATGCTCAAGGAATTCTACCACCCCCGGATGCTGCTCATCCTCCAGGCTAGCTTTGCCTTGGGCTGTGTCAATAGCAGCCTCAACCCCTTCCTCTACGTCTTCGTTGGCAGAGATTTCCAAGAAAAGTTTTTCCAGTCTTTGCCTTCTGCCCTGGCCAGGGCGTTTGGAGAGGAGTTTCTCAGTCATCCCATCCCACGGCAACGCCCCCAGGGAATGATGGAAGCCTTCAGCTGGAAGCTGGAAGCCGTCCTTCTTAGTTTGCTTGTGGCCTCTTACCTTGACTGGCTTCTAAAACCCTGCCAAATCCTGCCTCTTCTTTCAGGAAGTCTTCCAGCAACCCCTCATCTAAAGCTCTGGCGTAGAGACATCTACTTATTCCCCAGTGTCCATTCTTCCCTTTCTTTTTATCTTTTTCCTTTTTTATTTTTTGGAGACAGAGTCTCATTTTGTCACCTAGGCTGGAGTGTAGCGGCACAATCTCGGCTCACTGCAGCCTTGACCTCCAGGGCTCAAGCCATCCTCCTGCCTCAGCACCCCCGCCCCCCGCCCCCAAATAGCTGGGACTACAGGCATGTGCCACCAAGCCTGGCTAATTTGTAGAGACGGGGTTTCATCATTTTGCCCAGGATGGTCTCAAACTCCTGAGTTCAAATGATCCTCCAGCCTCCGCCCCCCAAAATGCTGGGATTACAGGTGTGAGCCACAGCACCTGGCCTCCCGTTTCCTTGTAGTAAGACTCCTGTTTGTTTCAAACGAGGCACATGCTTAACTCGAAAAGAAAAAAAGACTACATTTCCCAGAATCCTTTGCATGTAGTACAGCCATGTGACTGCTTTGTGGCCAATAAAATGTAAGTGGCAGCAATCAATGTAACTTCCTTGAAGAGCCCTTAAATGGAAGGGGCCTGTCCTCCATTTCCCCATTTCCCCCTTTCTATTGTCCGGAATGCAGACATACCAGTTAGCTCTTGTTGTGCAACAAACACCCTCAAAGTTTAGAGGCTTAAAAACATAACCATTTTTTTTTATAGGGTCTGGTTCTGTTGCCCAGGTTGGAGTGCAGTGGTGTGATCATAGCTCACTGCCACCTCAATCTCCCAGGATCAAGTAGTCCTCTCACCTCAGCCTCCTGAGTAGCTGGGATTACAGGCATACCCCACTGTGCCTGGCTAATTTTCTTTTTCTTTTTTTTTTTCTTGAGACAGAATCTTGCTTTGTTGCCCAGGCTGGAGTGCAGTGGCGCTATCTCAGCTCACTGCAAGCTCTGCCTCCCGGGTTCACGCCATTCTCCTGCCTCAGCCTCCTGAGTAGCTGGGACTACAGGCACCCGCCACCATGCCTGGCTAATTTTTTGCTTTTTCTTTTTAGTAGAGATGGAATTTCACTGTGTTAGCCAGGATGGTCTCGATCTCATGACCTCGTGATCTGCCAGCCTCAGCCTCCCAAAGTGCTGGGATTACAGGCGTGAGCCCCTGCACCCAGCCTGCCTGGCTGATTTTTCAAAAAAAGTTTTTGTAGAGATAGAGTCTTGCTATGTTGCCCAGGCTGGTCTCAAACTCCTGCCTCAAGCAATCCTCCTGCCTCAGCCTCCCAAAGTGTTGGGATTATAGATGTGAGCCACCACACCCGGCTTCATAACCTTTTATGATTTCTGTGGATCAGCAATTTGGGCTGGGCTCAGCTGAGTAGTTTTCTCATCTTGCATCTGGGTTTCTTTATGCATCTGTGGGTCACCTAAGTGATTCTGCTTCTGGGAGGGTGGCTGGCTTGGGGTGATGGGATTGGCTAATCCACATAGCTCTTATCATCCTGTAGGCTGGCTTTTTCATGTGATGGTTGGGGAGGGTTCCAAGAGTGAGGGAAGTATGAGGTAGAGGCTCAGAACTTTGCACAAGGTGACTGGCACTCAAGCTACCGGTCAAAAAGCAAGTCACGAGCCTGGCTTAGATTCAAGGTGTGAGGAAAGAGACTCCACCCCTTGATGGGAAAATCTGAAAGTGACATTGCTAAGGAGCATGTATGCAGGAAGGTGTGCAGAACGGGGGCCATTTGTGTAATCTGCCACAGCAGCCCTGATGGAAAGCTACCGTGTCCCCAGGGAGTCCCTAGGCCAGCCCTGAGATGCTTACACCCTGGGCTGTGAAAGGGGAGGTTTCAAATCCTAGCTCACTGAAGCCACTGTTATTTTGTGTCTCTGCTGCGACAGCTGAATCTACTCCTTAACTATTAATTATGTGCCAACCTCTGGAACTTGTGTAAAGTGACTTAATAAATTTCCTTACTGTTAAAGCCAGTTGGTGTCAGGTTTTCTGTTACTTAAAATCCCACCAAAAACAAACTGGTGCATGTGAAGAATACTCCTTTCTGGGGATTGAAGTCCTAATGGTCCCTGGTCACAACAGACCATTCCCTTGGCTCTAGGTGGAGGCAAAAGAAAAATGTCATGCAATCCAGAAGCTGTCACACCACTTGCCCATGATTCAAAGAAGTAAATCTGCCCAGGTGCGGTGGCTCATTCCTGTAATCCCATCACTTTGGGAGGCTGAAGTAGGCGGATCACTTGAGGTCAGGAGTTCGAGACCAGTCTGGCCAACATAGTGAAACCCCGTTTCTACGAAACATACAAAAATTAGCCAGACGTGGTGGCAGGCACCTGTAGTCTCGGCTACTCCAGAGACTGAGGAAGGAGAATCGCTTGAACCTGGGAGACAGACATTGCAGTGAGCCAAGAACTCGTCACTGTACCGCAGGTTGGGTGACAGAGACTCTTTCTCAAAAAAAAAAAAAGGAAAAGAAAAAAAAAAAGAAGCAGCTATGACTTGCTGTGAGAACTCCACCTCTCAGAGACTCATTTGCCCCCAAATCTATAAAATAGGAACAAATGTTTTCATCTTCTGGATGAGGAGAGGATTAAATGACATAGTGACTGAGTGCCAGGAAGCATAGAGTCACCTTAAAAAAATATTAACTCCCGGGCTGGGCAGGGTGACTCAAGCCTGTAATCCCAGCACTTTGGGAGGCCAAGGCGGGCGGATCACCTGAGGTCGGGAGTTCGAGACCAGCCTGACCAATATGGAGAAACCCCATCTCTACTAAAAATACAAAATTAGCCGGGCGTGGTGGCACATGCCTGTAATCCCAGCTACTCGGGAGGCTGAGGCAGGAGAATTGCTTGAACCCAGGAGGCGGAGGTTGCAGTGAGGCGAGGTCGCACCATTGCACTCCAGCCTGGGTGACAGAGCAAGACTCCGACTCAAAAAAGAAAAATAAAAAGAAAATTTAAAAAGTATTGGATTGTAGTTTTTAGGCAGTGTCTTGTCTTTCTGGTGACACCTGTTGACATGATGTGTCTTAGAGTCAGTAAAATGTTACCGCTGAGGCCACAGCATTCTCCTGAGGAAATAAAGCCATGCACAGCATTAACGAGGTTTCTGTCAATGACAGACTGCACATCCGACAGTGGCCCAACCAATTATAATGGAGCTGAAAGACTGCAGTTGCCCAGTGATGTTGTAGCTGTCATAATGGAGTAGCTCAAGGCGTTACTCTAATGTTTGTGCTGATGCTGGTGTACACAGACCAACTTCACCACCAGTCGTATAAAAGCATAGCACATACAATTGTGTACAGTACGTCATACTTGTCCACGGCAACAGGCAGGACATGGTGGCTCACAGCTATAATCCCAGCACTTTGGGAGGCTGAAGAAGGGTAATGAATCGAGGCCAGAAGTTCGAGACCAGCCCATGCAACATAGTGAGACCCTGTCTCTACAAAAAAGAAAAAAAAAATTAAAAAATAACTATGCTACTGGTGTATGTATTTACTATACTATAGGGCTTTTTTTGTTTCTTTGTTTGTCTCTTTGTCTGTTTTTTGAGGTGGAGTCTCCCTCTGTCACCGAGGCTGGAGTGCAGTGGTGCGATCTTTGCTCACTGCAACCTCTGCCTCCCCAGTTCAAGTGATTCTCCCGCCTCAGCCTCCTGAGTAGCTGGGATTACAGGTGCGTGCAACCACGCCCAAATAATTTTTGTATTTTTAGTAGGGATGGGGTTTCACCATGTTGGCCACGCTGGTCTCGAACTCCTAACCTCAGGTGATCCACCCACCTTGGCCTCACAAAGTGCTGGGAAACAGGTGTGAGCCACCACGGCCGGCCATTATTTATTATACTATAGAAACCTATAGTTATTTTAGAGTGTACTCCTTTGACTTATAAAGAAAAGTTAACTGCTTGAGTCTAGGAGTTCGAGACCAGCCTGGGCAATATAGTGAGATCTAGTCTCTGCAAAAAAGAAAAAAATTTAAAAATTAGCCCAGTGTGGT
>NW_026656364.1:0-5875 GCF_009828535.3 Hylobates moloch
GTGGCGCCGGGGCTGTGTGCTCCACGGAGCTGGTGGGAGCCAGGAACAGGCAGAAGCCACCCACCTTCCAAGCCAGCAGGGAGAGAGCCTCGTGCTCCCCAGGTTCAGTGGCAGCTGCCCAGCCATGGCTCCACATCTGCGCATTCCTGTGCTCTTGGGGGTGGGAGTGGGCAGGAACCCCATCCTTCTGGGTGCAGCTGCAGCCTCCCAACCACGGCTGAGAAGGGGCTGAGGGCAGCTCCTTGGCACAATCAGCCTGGACGCCATAGATGACGGCAGGAGGCAGAGAGGCTCTTGGGTGGAAAGGGCAGGTCCACAGTGAAGGCCCACCCTGAAGCCAGGGATGGCCTGAAGCCTGGGAGCTGGGCTGATGGACCAGAATGGGAACTTATGGTGCTTTCTCCAGGCCCACCCATGGCCGCCCATGAACCAGTCAGCATGCACTTCCTCCCCTCTGAAGCCTATGAAAACCCCAGACTCAGCCAGATTTGAGGAGATGACAGGATGACCTGCCTACAGAGGGGAGCTACCCACTCCAGGGATCCCCTCTGCTGAGAGCTGAGCTGATGCTGGGACTACCAGCTGCAGAGAGGAGCTACCTGCTCCAGGCTCCCCGCTCTGCTGAGAGCTGAGCGGACATTGGGACTGCCAGCTTCAGAGAGGAGCTACCCATTCCAGAGCCCCCCCTCTGCTGAGAGCTGAACACTAGCTGGGTCGCCCTGCCTAGGAGAGGAGCTACCCACTGCGGGTCTCCTCTGAGCTGCTCTGTTGCTCAGTAAATCTCCTCTTGGCCTTGCTCACCCTCCACTTGTGCACATACCTCATTCTTCCTGGATGCAAGACAAGAACTCGTGACCCGCCAAATGGCGGGGCTAAAAGAGCTGTCACACAAACAGGGCTGAAACACGTCCCTTGCTAACAATGTTGTGAGTGACAAGAAGGAGAGACGAGAGAGGGAGAGAAGAGCTGTGGCCCTTCGGGAAGCCCAGACCTAGGACCTCCCCCATCCAGGGCTGCGACACCTTCTCTGAGGCTCTGCGGTTCCCGGCGTCTCCAAGTTTCTGGGCGCCACCGCATTCCCCAGTGCCAGCCATGGAACCTGCTCAGGGTGCACCTGGTCCAGCTGCAGCCTCGCAGGGAGCCAGCGCCCCCAGTGGCACCCAAAATGGCCCGCTCCACCATAGCTGGTGTGCCTGGCTGTGCACAGTGGCCAGACCTCATGATTTCTCACTCACACACCACTCTCCACTCCATGCCTGGCAGGTGTGAGATTCATACCAGTAGCATGAGCTGAGCACGGCATGTCAGGCCAAGTGCACAGAATGAGCCCAGTGGGCCTGAGTAAAAACTTGGGCAAAGGTGCGACTGGCCACAGAGGTTTCCAGCTGGCGAGGCAACACCCCAAGGATCCCGTGACATCGCCACAGAGCCTGGTGCCCCCGCCCAGAGCCCGGCGCCCCTGCGACACCGCCGCAGAGCCTGGCACCCCTAGCCTGGCACCCCCGTGACATCACCACAGAGCCTGGTGCACTCAGAAAGTGTCTGCCGGCCGGGTGCAGTGGCTTGTGCCTGTAATCCCAGCACTTTGGGAGGCCAAGGCGGGCGGATCACCTGAGGTCAGGAGTTTGAGACCAGCCTGGCCAACAGGGCAAAACCTCGTCTCTACTAAAAATATAAAAAGTAGCTGGGTGTGGTGGTGGGCACCTGTAGTCCCCAGCTACTCAGGAGGCTGAGGCAGGAGAATCGCCTGAACCCGGGAGGTGGAGCATGTAGTGAGCTGAGATTGCACCACTGCACTCCAGCCTGAGTGACAGAGTGAGAGTCTGTCTCAAAAAAAAAAAAAAAAAATAGTGTCTGCTGTGGCCAGGATGGCCCAGGGTGGTTGTGGAACTTGTGGCACATTTTCATCTTGTGGCTCCCTGAGATGCCCAGGATATGCTAATGCGTAGGGTGAGTTTGGCGACTGTGCTGCAGTCACCAAAAATTAAACAAAACTGTTGGACTTAGGTAGTGCGTACACCCTGGGTGTTGGAGGGTAACGGGCGCAGAACTGAGGCTCCACCCAACAGCTGAAGTCAACTGATATAACTGGGCAGCTCCTGTGCTGGCAGCTGTAAACACCTCACGTGTGCAAGGAGCCGTTCCCACTGGAGACACGGCGAAACTGAGGCCCAGAGGGGGCACTGCTGCCTAAACAACCTGGCAACCTGGCTGGGAGGAGTGGGGTCAGGATTCCACCCCAGCCAAATTTCTCCCTCCCTCTGACCACCAAGTATGCAAAATGAAGCTCACAACACTCGCCAGGTGGGACATGGATTAAAGACATGAACGGACAGAAACAGGTGTTCCCAAGAGGGGGTTGGCCCTAACTAGGGGGCGTAGCTGAGCCAGAAGGAGCCTGTCTGTCCTCCATGTGGCTCCTGTCGGCCTGTGTGGGGTCTGGCCACCTCAGGGCTGCCCGCAGCTGGTGGAGCCTCTGCAGGGGCCTGGGACCATCTCTTCCCACCAGCCTGCGGTGTCACCTCCATCCTAAGTGAAGAGCAGATGGGTTCCCCCTTGTACCCTGGGGAATGGCCGTGCCTGCTCTGGCTTTGAAAAGTGGCACCTTTTGAAGGGTCCCCGTCCGTCCACCTCCTTCTTGTCTTCCCCTCCAGCGTCCTGCTCCTTCTGGCAGCCCCACCTCACCCTCAGGCGCAGCTGCTGGCCTCCCCAGGCAGGGGCCTGGGCTGAGACCAGGGAGCAATGCTCCTCCTGCCCTGGTCCTGCTTGACCCACTCAAAACCCGAGATTCTCCCTACAGCAGGCACATGGGGGAGGCTGCCCATGCAGGCCGCTGCAGGGGCCGTGACCAGGTTAGGAGCTGCCACGGGGCTCAGAACGTGTCGCCTTTGGCCACCAACAACTGCAGCACCGGCTCCAATTGAAGTTTGTATGTTTAGCCTGCATCCCTCCCCCTGACAACTGAGGGGTTTTCAAGCTCCCCAGAGCCTGAGTGGGAACCCTGGCGGCTCTGAACTGTAGAGCCAGGTGGGAACGGGGGGTGGGGAGGTCCTGCTGGAACTTTCCAGAACAGAAACGATAGAGCACCCATGTGAGCCCAGACCCATCCCATCTTCTCTACTCGGGTCTGCCTGGTGTGAACCATCAGGGGCAGAAACCTGGCAGGAGGTGGGGCAAGAACACAAGGACACAAGCCTTAGAGGCTGGACTCTCCAAGTGTCCACTGGAGTGTGTTGTGTACACCCAGGGTCTGAGCCTTGGAGGCTGCAGAACACCTAGCTTGCAGTGTGGACACCTGGGGTCCAGGACAGGCAGCAGCCATGTGGAGCTGGGCAGGCCCGAGTCACAGCCTGCCCGGGGATCAGCGCTACCCTCCCCAGGTACAGGCCAAAGGGATCTGTGTCCAGCCTTGTGCGAGGCCCTGTCCACCCTGGCCCCCACCCCTAGCTCCTCTGGCCATGCGGGACACGCCCTCCTGGGCTGTTGGAGACTCATCGCCCTGGAGTCTGTGAACACACACCTGAGGGGTCTCCTTGGTCCCTCACACTTCCCATGGGCTCACCTGGGCCCACCCAGGCCTCCCCTACCTGTCCAGCAGCTACGGCTCCAGCTGTTGAGGGTGGGGATGAGCAGGTGCAGGTAGGGTGTGCAGAGAGGGACCGGGAGAGCATGGCAGGAGAGCAGAGGTGGAATGGGTGGAGCAGAGGGTGGGCATGGAGGCAGTGGGCGGGGTGAGTGAAGCAGTGGGTGGGGCAGGTGGAGCAGGGGGCAGGCATGGTGGGGGGCAGGGGACGGGGTGGAACATGGGGGCAGGGGTGGGTCATGGGGGCAGCGGGTGGAACGCCGGGGCAGTGGGGTGAGGCATGGTACGGGGATGGGGCATGGGGGCAGTGGGTGGGGTCAGGGGTGGTACAGGGGGTGGGGCATGGGGGGGGTCAGTGGGCAGGGTAGGTGGAGCAGGGTCCTGGCATGGAGGCAGGAGACAGGGGGTGGAACACCAGGGCAGTGGGTGGAGTGGGGGATGGAGCAAGGAGAGGGCATGGGGGCAGTGGGTTGGGTGGGTGGTAAGGGGACAGGGAACCGGGAAGTAGGTGGGATGGGTGGTAAGGGGGCAGGGCACTGGGGCAGTGGGCAGGGCAGGTGGCGAGGGGGTGGGGCAAGGCGGCAGTGGGTGGGGCAGTGGGCGGGGCTGTGGCAGGGGCCCTGTGTGAAAATGGGTTTTGTCTTCAGGGCTCTGGTACATCTGGGGCATCCATGAGGTTACAGTTTTGCTTAAAATAGGTTTTCTTTCTTTTCTTTTCTTTTTTTTTTCCTTTTTTTGAGACGGAGTCTCACTCTGTCGCCCAGGCTGGAGCGCAGTGGCACGATCTCAGCTCACTACAACCTCTGCCCACTGGGTTCGGGCGATTCTCCTGCCTCAGCCTCCCGAGTAGCTGGGATTACAGGCGCCTGCCACCACGGCTGGCTAATTTTTGTATTTTTAGTAGAGACGGGGTTTCACCATCTTGGCCAGGCTGGTCTTGAACTCTTGACCTCGTGATCCACCAGACTCGGCCTCCCAAAGTGCTGGGATGACAGGCGTGAATCACCAAGCCCGGCCCAAATAGGTTTTCTTTCTATAGCAGAAGAGCAGCTGGCCCTCTGGCTGTGAATGCTTCATGAGTCATCAGCTAACATACATCCAAACTGCTCAGCTGTTAGTTTCTATTTACTTCTTGACAGCAGAGGAGAGAAAAAAGAAGAGTTAATTGCGATGCTTGAGTGCCTGGCTTTCAGGGAAATATGGTCAGTGTCTTTTTACAGTTCCTCAGTCTATTTTTATCTAGGCATCAGAGAATGAAACTTAAGAAAGAAACGCTTTCCAACAGTCCGATGGTATAAAAATGTCACATTACGTAAAAAAATTCCTTGTGTGTTGCCTAGAGGTGGCAGGTGTTCCTCCTCCCCTCCGCCTTCCATAGCAAGGCCCCCCAAGCCCCACAACCGTGCTCTAGGCCAGAGACCGCCGACTGCTGCCGCAAAACACCCACTGCAGGGCAAACTGCAGAATGAGTTCTTGCTGCAAAAACACAACCCACGTCTGGCAGTTCCTCAAACCATCGAACGGAGAGCTACCGCGTGATCCAGCAATTCTACTCCTACGTATATGCCCAGGAGAAATTCAAACACACATCCACACAGAGGCTCCTGTACAGTGTTCACAGCAGCTCAACCTACAGTGGCCAAGAGACAAAGCCACTCAAGTGTCCATCGAGGAAAGAACGGATGGACACCGTGTGGCATTTCCATACGATGATATTATTCAGCCAGGGCTGGGCGCGGTGGTTCATGCCTGTCATCCCAGCAGTTTGGGAGGCCAA
The DNA here is from genome assembly GCF_009828535.3 of Hylobates moloch. Lineage (NCBI taxonomy): Eukaryota > Metazoa > Chordata > Mammalia > Primates > Hylobatidae > Hylobates > Hylobates moloch. Next base: position 5,361 of record NW_026656364.1, read on the forward strand.
GGCGGGTGGATCATGATGTCAAGAGTTCAAGACCAGCCTGGCCAAGATGATGAAACCCCGTCTCTACTAAAAATAAAAAAATCAGCCCAGCCTGGTAGCACATTCCTGTAATCCCAGCTACTCAGGAGGCTGAGGCAGGAGAATCACTTGAACCCGGGAGGCAGAGGTTGCAGTGAACCAAGATCACTCCACTGCACTCCAGCCTGAGTGACAGAGCGAGACTCCATCTCAAAAAAGAAAAAAAAGAAAGAAAAAATAATTACAGGCCGGGCGCGGTGGCTCACGCTTGTAATCCCAAGCACTTTGGGAGGCCGAGGCGGGTGGATCACGAGGTCAGAAGATCGAGACCACGGTGAAACCCCGTCTCTACTAAAAATACAAAAAAAATTAGCCGGGCGTGGTGGCGGGCGCCTGTAGTCCCAGCTACTCGGAGAGGCTGAGGCAGGAGAATGGCGTGAACCCGGGAGGCGGAGCTTGCAGTGAGCCGAGATTGCGCCACTGCACTCCAGCCTGGG
>NW_026656365.1:0-5873 GCF_009828535.3 Hylobates moloch
AAAAAAAAAAAAAAAAAAAAAAAATTAGCCAGGCATAGCGGCGGGTGCCTGTAATCCCAGCTACTCTGGAGGCAGAGGCAGGAGAATCACTTGAACCTGGGAGGCAGAGATTGCAGTGAGCCAAGATCAAGTCACCGCACTGCAGCCTGGGCGACACAGCAAGACTTCGTTTGAAAAAAAAAAAAACAAAAAGTAACTTGGAGAAATAAATCAAGGTCCAATGTCACACATTTCTTAGTTACTCTGAATCTTATTTTTTCAGTAGATGCACCAGGCTAGGCAAGGAAAGCAGCACAAGGAAGAATTATGTAAATATCTGGCTTTATAATACACAGTGAGATATCCCAAAAGACATTAAGATATTTCATAAAATTCTCAAAAAAATAATCATCTTTCAGATTTACAAAGGCAGGCTGGGCATGGTGGTTCACGCCTGTAATCCCAGCACTTTGGGAGGCCGAGGCGGGCGGATCACCTGAGGTTAGGAGTTCAAGACCAGCCTGACCAACATGGAGAAACCCTGTCTCTACTAAAAATACAAAATTAGCTGGACATGGTGGTGCATGCCTGTAATCCCAGCTACTCAGGAGGCTGAGGCAGGAGAATCGCTTGAACCCAGGAGGCGGAGGTTGCAATGAGCCAAGATTGTGCCATTGGACTCCAGCCTGGGCAACAAGAGTGAAACTCCATCTAAAAAAAAAAGAACCTGGCATTTTCACTCAGCATATTCCCTTAAGATCCATCCATGTTGCCACATGTATCAATAGTTCATTCTTTTTTTTTTTGCTGAGTAGTATTCCATGGCAAGAATGTACCACAGTTTAATCATTCACCCACTGAAGCATATCTGGGTTGCTTCCAGTTTAGGTTATAATGCTGTCTTGTGAATATGTTCCTGCATGAAAATAAGTCTTTATTTCTCTAATATAAATGCCCAAGAGTGTAAGTGCTGGGTTGTATAAGTCTATTTTTAGTTTTGAAAGAAACTGATAAATTATTTTCCAGAATGGCAGTAACATTTTACATTCCCACCAGCATTTATGGGTGATCCAGGTTCTCTGTATCCTCTCCGGGATATGGTATTATCACTATTATTCACCTTTGCCATTTTGGTTAAGTATGTAGTGATATTTCATTGTGGTTTTAATTTGTATTTTTCTAATGGCTACTGATGTTGAACATCTTTTCATGTCTTTATTTGCCATATGTATATCTTCTTCAGTGAAATGTCTGTGTATGTCTTTTGCCAATTTTCTAATTCAATTGTTTTTGTTATGTTCAGTTTTGAGAGTTTATATATTTTAAATACTAGTATAGATATGTGGTACTTGTTCAACTATGGATGTCCAGTTGATCTAATACCATTTATATAAAAAAAACAAAAAACAAAAAAAAACTATCCTTCCTCCAATGAAGTGCTTTTGCAGCTTTGTCAATAATCAGTTTGCTGACCAGGTGTGATGGCTCACACCTGTAATCCCAGTTGAGGCTGAGGCAGAGGTTGCAGTGAGCGGAGATTGTGCCACTGCGCTCCAGCTTGGGCAATAGAGCGAGACTCTGTCTCAAAAAAAAAAAAATCAGTACTCATATGGGACTATTTCTGGATGCCCTGTTGTATTCCATTGATCTACGTGTCAATACCTCTGCCTATTTTTTTTTTAAGATAGGGTCTCGCTTCGACACCCAGACTACAGTGCAGTGGAGTGATCTCAGCTCACTGCAACCTCTACCCACTGGGCTCAAGTGATCCTCTCACCTCAGCCTCCTGAGGAGCTGGGACCACAGGTAATACACCACCACACCTGGCTATATATATTTTTTGTATTTTTAGTAGAGATGGGGTCTCTCCATGTTGCCCAGGCTGGTCTCGAATTCCAGAGCTCAAGGGATCCACTCACCTTGGCCTCCCAAAGTGCTGGGATTACAAGCATGAGCGGCCATGCCTGGCCTACAATCTTAATTACTGTAGCTACCTAGTAAGTCTTACAATCAGGTTCAGCAATTGCTTTCAACTTATTCTTCCTTTTCAGAAATCATTTTAGCTAGTTTAATTCCTTTGTCTTTCCATGTAAACATTAGAATCATCTTGTCTATATTTACAAAGAATCTTGCTGGGATTTGGATAGGAATTGCATCACACCTGCGTTATCAATTTGGGGAGAACTGACATCTTTACTATGTTGAGTTTTCTAATCCATGAACATCTGTATCTCTCCATTTATTTAGATCTTTGATTTCATCAGCATTTTGTGACTTTCAGCATACAGATTTTCAACACCTTTTGTTAAATTTTTATTTCATTTTCTTTGGAAGGACTGTAAATGGTCTTGCACTTTTTTCAGTTCCATATATTCATTGTTAGTATATAGAAAGGTAATCAATTTTTATATATTTATCTTGTATCCTGCAACCTTAACAAACTCACTTATTAGTTCCAGGAGTTTTGTAGATTCCTTGTAATTTTTCTGCATAGACTGACTATATGCCATCTGCAATTACAGTTTTATTTCTTCCTTACTGATGTCTATGCCTTCTATTTCATTTTCTTGCCTTACTGGTCTGGCTAAAACTTCTATTACTATGTCGAAGAGCAGTAGAAAGAGCAGACATTCTAGCCTTCTTCCTGATTTTAGGAGAAAAACATCTTTCACCATTAAGTACAGTTGATCCTTGAACACAAGTTTGAGCTACACGGGTCCACTTATGCACAAATTTTTTTCAACCAAACGCTGATAGAAAACACAGAATTCACATGATGCCAAACCCACGTATATAGAGGGCCAATTTTTTCATATACACAGGTTTTGCAGGGCCTACCTACTGTGGGACTTGATTATGAGTGAATTTTAGTATATGTGGGGGTCCTGGAACCAATCCCCCACATATGGCAAGGAATGACTGTATGTTAGTTGTAGGTTCTTTGTAGATGTTCTTTATCTTGAGGAAGTTCCCCTCTATTCTTAGTTTCCTGATAGTTCTTATCATGAATGAGTATTGAATTTTGTCAAATGCTTTTTCTGCATCCATTGATATAATCAAATGATTTTTCTTCTTTAGCCTGTTTATTTGGTGGATTATATTTATAGATTTTTCAAATATTGAAGAAGTCTTACAACAATGGAATAAACCCTACTCGGCCTTGGCCATGGCATGTAATTCTTTTTATATATTGCTGAATTCCCCTGGCTGATATTTCGTTAAGAATTTTTGTATCCATATTGTCTTAGTCAATTTGGGCTGCTATAACAAAGTACCATAGACTGGGAGGCTTATAAACAACAGAAATTGATTTCTTACAGTTGTGGAGGCTGGGAAGTCTAAGATCAGAGGCACCTGGTGGGAACCTGCTTCCTGGTATGCAGATGGCTGTCTTCTCATTGTATCCTCATATAGTGGAGAGTAGAAAGAGCTATCTGGGGTTCCTTTTATAAGGGCACTAATCTCATTCATGAAGGTTCCATGCTCATGACCTAATTACCTCCCAAAGGCCCCATCTCCTAATACCATCACGTTGGGGGTTAGGATTTCAACGTATGAATTGCAGGGGACAGGAACACTCAATCCATAACATATATTGATGAAGGATACTGGTCTGAAGTGTTGTTTTTATGTACTCCCTTTTCTTTTTAAGAGATGAGATGGCCGGGCGCGGTGGCTCACGCCTGTAATCCCAGCACTTTGGGAGGCCAAGGCGGGTGGATCACGAGGTCAGGAGATCGAGACCATCCTGACTAACATGGTGAAACCCTGTCTCTTACTAAAAATACAAAAAATTAGCCAGGCGTGGTGGTGGGCGCCTGTAGTCCCAGCTACTCGGGAGGCTGAGGCAGGAGAATGGTGTGAACCCGGGAGGTGGAGCTTGCAGTGAGCCGAGATTGTGCCACTGCATTCCAGCCAACAAGACTCCATCTCAAAAAAAAAAAATGAGATCTTATTCTGTTACCCAGGCTGGAGTGCAATGGAGTGGAGTGATCACAGCCCACTGCAGCCTCAAACTCCTGGATACAAGCAATCCTCTGGCCTCAGCCTGTGGAGTAGCTGGGACTACATGTATGCACCATGCTCGGCTATATTAAAAAAATTTTTTTTTTTTTAGTGATGGGGTCTCACTATGTTGCCCAGGCTGGTCTCAAACTCCTGGCCTCAAGCATCTTCCCACTTGGGCCTCCCTAGGTATTGAGATTACAGACATGAGCCACCATGCCTGGCCCAGGTATCTTTTTTGATATAATGATTTCTTTCCCTTTGAATGTATGCCCAGTAGTGGGATTGCTAGATCGAATGGTAGTTCATTTTTTAGTTCTTTGAGAAATCTCTGCATTATTTTCTATAAAGGTTGTACTAATTTACATTCCTACCAACAGTATATAAGCATCCCCTTTTCTCTGCATCCTTGCCAACATGTTGGTTTTAGACTTGGTTCACTGCATCCTCCACCACCCAGATTCATGCGATTCTCGTGCCTCAGCCCCGCTCCCCTTCTCACCACCCTCCCACCCCCTCAAGAAGCTGGGATTACAAGTGTGTGCCACCATGCCCAGCTAATTTATTGTGTTTTTAGTAGAGATGGGTTTCGTCATGTTGGCCAGGCTGGTTTCAAACTCCTGGCCTCGTGTGATCTGCCCGCCTCAGCCTCCCAAAGTGCTAGGATTACAGGCGTGAGCCACTGTACCCAGCTCCCTGTGGTTTTAATATGCATTTCTCTGATAGCTAGTGATGCTGAGTATTTTTTCATATATTTGTTGGCCACTTGTACGTATTCTTTTGTAAAATGTCTGTTCTTGTCCTTTATCTACTTTTTAATGGGGTTATTTGCTTTTTTCTTGTTGAGTTCCTTGTAGATTCTGAATACTACCCCTTGGTCCAATGCATAGTTTGTAAATATTTTTCAAAATTCTGTAGGCTATTTACTCTGTTGATTGTTTCTTTTGCTATGCAAAAATCAAACATGTTTATAACTGTTTATCAAAGCATTTTTATGGTGGCTGTTGTGAAATCCTTGTCAGATAATTCAAACTTCTGTCATCTCTATGTTCATTTTCTTTTCTTGAGGTCTGAATTTGTTATCTTTCTGGTTCTAGGTATGATGAGGAATTTTCCATTGAAAACTGGACATTTTGGGTATTATTTTAAAAGACTCTGGATCTTACTTAAACCTTGTGTATTAGTAGGCCTTTTCTGACCCCACTATGGTGGGTGAAGGGGGACACTGTGTCATTATTTACAGGTGGAAGTGGAAGTCCTGGCTCCCCGCTTGACCTTATCTGACACCTCCCCAGTAGGAGCAGGTAGGGTCACCTCATTACAGCCTGGGTAAGTATGGAAGTCTAGGTTCTTCATTTGGCCTTTGCTGGTAGGGGTGGGGGTAGACCATAGTTTTCCTGTGGTATTTGGCTGGAGTACAGAGATTATTATTTAAAAATCTTTGTGTTGTTAGGTTGTTCCTTTCTGGTCCTTTGGCCAGAGAAAGTAGGTTTTGTGGTGGGCTTATAATGGTCTGCAGCTGTTGACATTTATGGGCTGCCAGTTTGTCTTACACCCAGTCTGGGATATGTGAGGCAAAAAGAAAATTCAGGGAACTCACCACTGCACCACTGTGTCATTCTTTGGGCCCCAAGATTTCTACTTTCTAGAGTGTCTTGTGCTTGTTTTATGGATAATGTCCTGGGCTTTGAGTTGTACTTAGCATGAGGACTAAGGAAAAATACATCTGATCTACTCTATTTTCCCAGAAACAGAGAAATGTTCTTTTGAACACACTAATTTGACTATGGCACTGTGTAGCTTAAAATACTTCAATGTCTCCAACTACCTACAGGTTCAAATCCCAAAACAAAAAATTCACGGGAGAGAGACTGTTAGATACACCTCTA
>NW_026656366.1:0-5873 GCF_009828535.3 Hylobates moloch
GGAGGCGTGTACCACCATGCCCAGCAAACTTTACATGTTTTTGCTAGTAGAAAAGAGGTCTCACTATGTTGCCCAGGCTGTTGAACTCCTGGCACAATCCTTCCCACAAACCTTGGGAGGTACAGGGATTACAGGCATGAGCCACTGTGCCAAGCCTACAAATGGAATGTAACATAAAGAATTATTGGGCCAGGTATGGTGGCTCACGCCTTAATCCCAGCACTTTGGGAGGCCGAGGCGCGTGGATCACCTGAGGTCAGGAGTTCGAGACCAGCCTGACCAACATGGCGAAACCCTGTCTCTACTAAAAATACAAAAATTAGCCGGGTGTGATGGCAGGCACTTGTAGTCCCAGCTACTCAAGAGACTGAGGCAGGAGAATCGCTTGAACTCAGGAGGTGGAGGTTGCAGTGAGCCAAGACAGTGCCACTGCACTCCATCCTAGGTGACAGAGCAAGACTCTGTCTCAAAAAATAATAATTAAAAAAAAAAAAGAATTATTGGCTGGGCACAGTGGCTCATGCCTGTAATCTGAGCACTTTGGGAGGCTGAGGTGGGCGGATCACTTGAGTTCAGGAGTACAAGACCGGGCTCGACAACAAGGCAAAACCCTGTCTCTACAAAAAAATACAAAAATTAGCCAGGCATAGTGGCAAATGCCTGTAGTCCCAGCTACTCAGGAGGCTGAGGTAGGAGGATGGTTTGAGCACAGGAGGCAGAAGTTGCAGTAAACCAAGATTGTGCTGCTGCATTCCAGCCTGGGTGACAGAGCCAGACCCTATCTCAAAAAAAAAAAAAAAAAAAGAAGAAGAAGAAGAAGAAGAAGAAGAAGAGGAATTATTAACTAGGCAACTTGGAGGTAGCAACTGTGAAGCATGTTAGGTAACAGGAGCACCCTAATGGTGCTGGTTCCGGGTTCTTCTTCCTCCCCAACACAGGCCCGCCAAAAGGAGGCAATCAGAGGTCACGCCTTCCCGCCTCAGCCTAGACCCAGCCCCTCAGCCAACCAACGACCCCCACGTAACGTTCCTAGGCATAAAAGACGGAGGCTGCAGAGCCCTCACTCTCTTTCTTCTTCCGCTTCGGTTCTCCCTCAGACTCCTCCAGTAAAGATCTCTTGACTGCAACCAGTGTGGCGTGGTCTGAGTCTGAGCCTACAGAGTCACCCTTTCATTGGTGCCATGACTCGGATTGGGACTCCCCGCCTTTGGTGGGACCCCAATCCCTCTCAGGCTCAGACCAGGCCCCGGTCAGTCTTCGCCCATTTTCCTGTTCGCCACACTCTTCGCCCACCACCGGCCTCATCTCGGTAAGTTTTCCCCTCCTGGGCCTACCTCTCGGGCAAATCGCCAGACCGTAGCCACTCCCATGACAAACACATTTCACGCGACACCCCTACGGCAGTGGTAGGCCCCTATCATTCGCTTCCCCTCCTCGACCCGCAGGGAACGGAGTTTTCTCCCTCTCCTCCTCGCCCCTCCGGCCTGAGCCTCCACCCCGCGCCATACTGTTGGCTACATACAAAATCCTGGTACCAGGTGGCTCACGGTCCCTCGGCCATCCTGTTGGCCCTTCAGTCCCTTCGCCTTGGTGACGACCAACCGAAGGCTCTGAACCTGGTTACAGTGTTCGGCTAATTAGGGGACGCGCTCTTAGCCATCACTGCCCCTTCTCCCACTATGGTAGGCTCCGCATCCCTGCCGGCCGACTCTCCCCTAAAATGCCTTCTAGACAATCTGGCTACCCTAGGCCTTGCCGCCGACCTCAAACCTAAACGCTTAATCAAATTCACAACCCCTTAACAACCAAAATAAATGACCCATTTATGGGCCTCTAAATATTGTGAACGAACAGGAGAATGGGAAGAGATCCCCTATGCCCACAGCCCCGTATAACCCTCAACATCGTATCGCTGCCCTCACCTTCCCCCAATCTTAACTCCATATCACCATTCTCAGGCCCACCCTCCTGCCACCGCCCGGCCAGCGGCAGCCCCGCCCTTTACCACTTCCCCCAACCTCTCTCTCCTTTCCCCTTCCTCCACAACCCCTCCAGCTCCCTCCCCTCCGCCGCTCAGCCCTCCCACCTCTCGTTCCACATCACACCTTTCCGTCCTCGCTTCTCTTACAGAAGTTACACGAACGAAATATATTGTTCCTGTCCATGTTCCCTTCTCTGTGACTGTCTTGTCAACACTTAGGCTCATACACTTCTAACTCCACCTCTTACATCAGAATTTCTCTAACCCCCTCCTTCTCAGTAAGCGCAGACTGGTCTAGGAGCAGGCCCGTACTTATGCAGATCAGGTTCACCAAACAACCCCAGCCCTACCCATTGGGGCGCAGGCAGTCCCCGAACACGACCCTGGCTGGGACTATAACTCCCAGAACGGTGTCTTGGCCCGAGACCACTTTGCCACCTGTTTAATAACAGGTCTCTGCAAGGCAGCCCAAAAGGCAGTCAATTTTGAAAAACTTCACGAAATCATTCAGGAAAAATATGAAAACCCGTCTGCCTTCCTCGCCCGCCTTACACAGGCACTCCAACAATACACCAACATAGACCCTGAAGCCCCCAACGGCAGGCAACTTCTCATGTCCCATTTCTTCGCACAAAGCTTCCCAGACATTCGGGCCAAACTAAAAAAGCTAGACAGAGGTCCCTTTACCCTGCAGACTGAGATCCTTGCCACCGCATTCAAAGTCTACCACAACCGTGACGAGCAGGCAAGGAGGCAAAAGTGCCAGATGTTAGCTCAGGCCTTCAAGGCCTCAACCCAGCCTATCAGACGCCATGCCTCTATGTCCACCACTCACCGCCAACCCCCTGGACCCTGCTTTAAATGTGGGAACGAAGGTCATTGGGCTCGTGAGTGTCCTAATCCCAGGCCACCCAAAAGACCGTGACCCAAGTGCCAACAATCCGGCCACTGGGCGACCGACTGCCCCAGCTCCCTCGGGGGAGCTGGGCCAGACCCCCGTCCTGAAGCCGATCTCATTGGGTTAGCAGCCTACGACTGACGGGGCCCTGGGACCTCTTCCCCGACACACACCATCACCACGCAGGAGCCCAGGGTGCCTCTTACAGTGGATGGGCGTCTCGTCATTTTCCTCCTTAATACCGGAGCTACTTTCTCAGTTCTGCAGGGGTATTGGGGCACTGTCTCCACCTCTGGCCCTCCCATAGTCAGGGATCATCAGCGCAGGAATCCCAAGACACCTGTGAACAATTAGAGGGCTTGCACCTCCTATTTCAGAAAGAAACATCCCAGACTAAAAGGCTCCTACCACTAACCCTGAGGAACGACCGCTTCCTCCAAAAAACACAGGTGAAAGAACTCATACTAGATAAAATGATCTCGTTTTCCAGAGCATCCTCTTTACCTTCCTATTTGCTCTTTGCCTATATATCCCTCCTACTTCCTTGGATACCTCATAAAACCACCCCTCCCCTTCCACTAGCTCTTAATTACCTCTACAAGACTCTCAACTTAACTCACACTCTGTTAAACCAGTCCAATCCTTCCCTGGCAAATGACTGTTGGCTGTGTATCTCTATCAACCTCTGGCTATGTTGCCACTCCCATTCCCGCAAAAAACTAGGTCTTCACCAACTTGACCTACCACCCTCGTTATGAAGGAAAAGACCCCTTCCAACTTCTAAACATGCAGTCATTAGCCGACTTCCCCATCTCTGATATGACCAAAAATACCATGACAGGACGTGCAACCCAACTTTTGCTTTCTTACATTTCCAACATCACCCGTTACACAAACAATAAAAAGCCCATAGGCGGCCGTGTAACCACAAATACTATTTTAACTTTCTAAGCCCCTTTATGCATACAACGCAACCTGTCATCTGGCCTGCCTCTAGGGCACCTACCACCGCATCAGTGTAATTACACCCTATAACTTCAAGCCCCAGTTGATCATAGTAACTTTCAAGTCACCCAAACAGCTCCATTCAAACAGCTTGTCCACTTCTCTGGACCCCCCCAAAATCATCACCTCCTCCCTACTCAACAAACAGTCCGGGTTCTGCAATGGCAGACATACTCCCTGCATGACCGTTCACCCCTGGACTCCCTGCAGCAGCGCCCCCACCACTAGCGAGTGCCTTCTCATCCCCTCTTTCAATCGCTCTCTCGAATGGCTCCTAGTAGACACAAAACGTTTTTTCCTCCAATGGGAAAATAAAACACAGGGAGCCACTCAGTTTACTCCCAACACCCCTTTCCAGCCGCTCACTGGAGCCACCTTAGCAAGTACTCTAGGAGTATGGGAGAATGAAAACAACAAACTCACACACCTTTTTAACATACATAACGAGTTCTGTCTACCCAGCCAAGGCATATTCTTCTTATGTGGAATGTCAACCTATATCTGCCTCCCCACTAACTGGACAGGCACCTGCACCTTAGTCTTTCTAAGCCCCCACATTGACATTGCCCCAGGGAATCAGACCTTATCAGTACCCCTCAAAGCTCAAGTCTGTCAGCAATGAGCTGTGCAACTAATACCCCTACTCATAGGATTAGAAATAGCCACTGCCACAGGGACTGGAATAGCCGGCTTGTCCACGTCATTATCCTACTACCACACCCTCTCAAAAGATTTCTCAGACAGTTTACAAGAAATAACAAAATCTATCCTTACTTTACAATCTCAAATAGACTCTTTAGCAGCAGTGACTCTCCAAAACCGCCGAGGCCTAGACCTCCTCACTGCTGAGAAAGAAGGACTCTGCATCTTCTTAGGGGAAGAGTGTTGTTTTTACACTAATCAGTCAGGGATAGTGCGAGATGCTGCCCAGCGTATACAGGACAAGGCTTCTGAGATCAGACAACGCATCTCAGATTCTCGTTCCTTCTCCCGGGACACTCTAAAAATGCCTCTTTTAGCTTGGGTCCTACCGTTTCTCGGACCCTTCTTAGGCATAGCGGCCTTGTGTATTCTCCTCTCTTGCCTAATAAAGTTCATACAACAACGAATCTCCTCCTTATCTAACCAGACTTTTAACCAGCTTCTCATTAGGCACTACCAACTCCTAGCAACCGTGGAAGACTACCAGGACTCCCGTACCTATGGCCTCCACCTCCAGGACCTGTAATTTCTTAGATTTCCTCCAGGCCCTCCAAGAAGATACGTGGCTCATAGCAGATCCTTCTCTGCCATATGGATGGCTCGCGTCCATAGATGATCTCTACTTACAAGGGACATTTTTAGACTTCACACCCCGGGAAGTGTTCACCTTCGGTGCCGTCTTCTTTAGCCTCCTGCTGTTGCTCTGCCCCTACAGTCCTCCAATATCCCTTCCCCACGACGCCTCCGTTCAGCAGGAAGTAGCCAGACAAACAGCGACGCCCACCTCCCCACTTCTTAAAAAACAAAAAAGGGAGGAGTGTTAGGTAACAGGAGCACCCTAATGGCGCTGGTTCCGGGTTCTTCTTCCTCCCCAACACAGGTCCGCCAAAAGGAGCCAATCAGAGGTCACGCCTTCCCGCCTCAGCCTAGACCCAGCCCCGCAGCCAACCAGCGACCCCCACGTAACGTCCCTAGGCATAAAAGACGGAGGCTGCAGAGCCCTTTCTCTCTTTCTTCTTCCGCTTCAGCTCTCCCTCAGACTCCTCCAATAAAGATCTCTTGACTGCAACCGGTGTGGCGTGGTCTGAGTCTGAGCCTACAGAGTCACCCTTTCATTTTAAATTAGCCAGGTGTGGTGGTGCTCACCTGTAGTCCTAGCTACTCAGGAGGCTGAGCGGGGGAGGATGGCTTGAGGCTCAGGAGTTCGAGGCTGCAGTGAGCTGTGATCATGACGTTGCACTCCAACCTGGGCAGCAGAATTAGGTACCATCTCTTTTTTTTTTTTTT
>NW_026656367.1:0-5872 GCF_009828535.3 Hylobates moloch
CTCATGCCTGGGTGCCAGGGATGGAGGAGCTCAGGTCGAGGGGGCAGGGAAGCCTTCCAGAACAAGTGAGTGGGGGTCTCCTGCCTGCCTCCCAGTGCCTCTGGCTAGACTCACATCCACCTGATGGCTCTGCTGACTGAGCCCTGTTTTGATTTGGTTACTTGTATCTGTCACCTTTCTGTCTCTGTGTGGTGGTTTCCAGGCCCCCGCCACAGGGGGAATGGGAGTGGGGACTTGGAGAATTAAGGGAGAAAGCTAGGCTAGCTAGGGGCAGCCTTTCCACTTGTCCTCGGCTGGCCCATGGCCTGGTACAAGCGAGAATTCCTGGCCCTGCCTGTCACAGGAGCAGGTATGACAGCCACGCGGGTGACACTAGGCCTAGGCACTCGGGTGCTCCACTCCACTAGGGCACTCAGGCGATGAGCATACTGGCAGAGGGCCTCCCGCAGGGCCCACTCCCCACCTGGCTCTCGCCCCACCATGGCCCGGGAAGCAGGCCAGGTTTGTGCCAGGCCTGCCGTGCCCAGGGGGAGGAAGGGCTCTGTGTTCTTTGCCTGTGTCTCTGTGGTGACCGCCAGGAGAAGGGCCATCGCCCGTCGTGCCGCTCTCCAAAGCCTGACACCTTGGCTGGCACCTCTGCCAGCACCGGCCACCACCGAGGTGAGTTTCCAGGGCAACCAGTGCCTCTGCCGGGGAGGGGCTGGTTGGGTCACCGCCGAGCCCCAGGCGTGGGAGTTGCTTTCCCAGGACTCCCTTTTTTCCCTGCCAGAACTGGTTGGAGGGGTTTGGAACTCACAGGGGAGTCTTCGTCTCCCATCTCGGGTATGAGAGAGGAGACTGGGGGTCTGCTCTGCTGCTGGTGCCCGTGTGCACGCACTTGGCCTCCCCAGCTGCCCCCAGCCCCATGGGTCAGTCCAGGGTGGCTGCGGGCTGTCCTGGCAGCTCCGTCCAGAGGGTACTTCTTGGATTACCAAGGACCTCTGTGCACTGCTTCACTGTCTGCTCGCCTGAGAAGCCTGAGAGCCTGGTGCTATGACGGTTACTGTCCCCATTTTACTGATGGAGAAACTGAAGTCCCAGAGGTGAAACTAAGGCTAGGAAGACACAGAGCAGGCACTGGAACCTGAATCTGTGCTCCAGATCTTAAAAGAGTTCCCCAAACCCACAGGAAAGAATGGCCCCTTGGGGCTGGCTCATCCCAAGGCCCCCTGTGCTGTGACATTTCCAGCTGGCACTTTGTGGAGCATTTCCAAGGAGTCTGGGGCCAGGATGGTGGCTGACCACCCTCCAGGAGGGGAGATCATGGATGCCGGGGCCCCTCGGGGTGTGATGTGCCCCACCTATCGCAGCTGTCGGATAGACGTCGCTGCCTTGTGATCAGGGCCCCTGGGCTTGGGGACAGGTACTAGGCTGAGACTATGGGACCCTCTGGGCCTTTGGTCCCTTCCTCAGCCAGGTGTGCCCAGCGGCCCCCGCAGCCCCTCTGCGCTGTCTCTCCTCGCTTCTGTCTTCCTGCTGCCTCCCTCTCCCGCTGTGGTCCTCCGGCTCACTTTTGAGTCTTGGGCTCAGTTTCTCTCTCTGTCTTCCTCTCTCCTCTGCTTCCCTCCACTTCGGCCTGCTTCTCTCCACTTCGGCCTGTCACATGTTGAATTGGTGGCCCCTCGGGGGTGGCAGTGACTCCTCATGGTGCCAGGCAGCGAGCACTGCAGGAGTGGGGAACAGCTGTCCAAGCGGCCCCCGGTTTGCAGCCCATGGATGCATTTATCACGTTTGTTCCTCTGCGTGCCTCGCCCTCAATATGCCGGGGGTGTACCCATTTCCAAGGGGTGACAGCAGGGCCCCACAGTGAGCCCCAGGCTGATCCGGAGCCCTCTGCATCCCCATCCAGGGCCGTTTCCACTGCTGCGGGCATCGGCACACCTTGTTCCAGTTGTGCTGGATCAGCAGCGCCCTGTGAGGTCAGAGGGTTGCTGTCACATCCGCCACCAGTGTGGTCTCCTGGAGATTTCAGTGGTTCGGTGCTTCGCTTCTCACCTGGCCAGCTCTGAGTTCAGCCTCTCGCCTGTGGGGACCCCTGCATCCTGGGGGCAGAAGGAGGAGGAAGAAGCCACCAGAGGTTGCCAGGAACCCAGTGCAGGGGAGGTGGGGCTGAGCCAGGCCCGCCCGCTGTGCCGGGAGTTCCCACGCGTGGTCCAGCTGCGTCACCTCCTGCCAAGGTGTGTGCTCACCCGCCCACCGAGGGCCACCCCAGGACCTAGGCAGGCTAGGAATGGTGACGTCAGTGTTGGGAAATGACCGAGGAGCGTGTCCAGGCCTCACCCTTTTCATGTCCTCCCCGGACTCTAAATATAGATCACGAGAGACAGACAGGGGTCAATGACCTCCACCTGCCCAACAGGAGGTGACAGGTTTTCCACCAGGGCCTGACCTGAGTCAGGGTACCTGGCTGCCATTCCTCCCAGCCTTGGCCAAGCCCCGGTTGGAAAAGGTGATGGCCAAAGGCCACAGTCACCCAGACACTGCCTTGTGCCCAGTTCCCGCTCTGAACTGCTGTGTGTCCGGCAGTCCCCAGAACTGCACCCCAGGCCCAAACCTCATTGCCCAGGGCCCTGCGTAAAGGCAGGCCTGGGTCCCGACTTGAAGGTCCATAGGGGCAGCTTTTATGATCCGCCTCTCAGGTACCGGCCAAGGATGTACCGGCCAAGGAGTGGGTGGAAGGAGGGACGCACCAGCCAGACAGAAGGGGCGGCATGAAGAAGGAGCTGCAGCAGTTCTGCTGAGAGGGAACCTGGAGTGGGGAGCTGGGGCCACACCGAGCCAGTGATCTTCTGCCTGAGGGCAGTGGGGGGCTTTGCGGGATCAAGACCCCACTGGCCGTGGTGTCTGAGTATGGGAGCAGGGAGAAGAGGGACCACAGAGATTCAGCCTGAACACACCTTTTCCTTAAACGAGACAGCTGCTCAGGGGCCGGAGAGTGACGTAAGATGCCCAGGGAATCTCTCCTCGCCTCCGTCTGCCTGCTGCCTCCCTCTCCCGCTGTCCCTCGCTGTGGTCCTCAGGCTCGCCCTTGGTTCTTTGGCTCAGTTTCCATCTGTGTGTCCCCCTCTGTCTCTTCCTCCTCTGCTTCCCTCCACTTCGGGTTGTCACACGTTGAATTGGTGGCCCCTCTGGGGTGGCAGCGACTCCCCAGGGTGTCGGGCACTGGGCACTGCGGGAGTGGTGGGACAGTTGTTAGGGCGATCCCCACACATGCCCTGGCTACAGGGGGCAGCTGCAATCAGCTTCCGGTGGCACTCGGGAACACACACCCAGTGTGGTCAGGTCAGCCAGAGTTACAGGAGGAGAGGGAAATGTGGATTTTTTATGTGAAGTCACCTGACCTTTTACTGTTGGCTTAAAATTTTAAAAACACTTGGCAAGCCAAACAAAACACATGCGTGGGCAGGATCTGGCTGCCAGCTGTCAGTTCACAGCCTGCCTTTTTAAGTTCCTCTGCGAGCAGCGTCCCGACTTCCGAAAGGTCTGTGCAGCCGTGCTCTCCAGGGGCTTGTGGTTGTAGCCCCCAAGGAAAGGCAGGTGCATGTCCCGGGGGTGGGTTGGGAACCTGGGAAGGCTAGGTGGGGCTGTGGGGGGGCGTGAGCTGGGGCAGGAGAGAGGAAGGGACCGACGCCGCTTCTTAAGAACCCCCCACTTCCGGGCGGTGCTTAGTGCTCTCAGGAGTCCTTAGTTCCTCCCAGCAGAGGATCCAACCGCCAAGCACAGGGTTGTCATTGGCCTTGAGTGTCAAACCCACCCAAGTTCACCTGGACTGCCCCCACCCACCTCTGACAGCCCCATCTGGGCATCCGGACTCGGGTTCTAGCTGCCCACGGCCTCAGTCCTCACAGTAGAGCCCCCAACCCCTTTTGTAGTAAAGATGCCATCAGTGACCCCTGTGCCCACAGAGAGTGATACAGGAAACGGTGAGCCTGGCAGGAGTCACTGCCCGGGGCCAGAAGTTTGTAGCCCTCTCTGGAGGACTGCTAGGAGCCTCAGAGGCATCAGAGGGTGAGTCTCAAGCTGTGTCCTTTTTCTTCTCCTTTTTTGAGATGGAGTCTCGCTTTGTCGCCCAGGCTGGAGTGCAGTGGTGCAGTGGTGCAATCTCAGCTCACTGCAACCTCCATCTCCCAGGTTCAAGCGATTCTCCTGCCTCAGCCTCCCAAGTAGCTGGGATTACAGGCACACGTCACCATGCCAGGCTAATTTTTTTGTATTGTTAGTAGAGACGAGGTTTCACCACGTTGGCCAGGCTGGTCTCCAACTCCTGACCTCAAGTGATCCACCCAGCTCAACCTCCCGAAGTGCTGGGATTACAGGCATGAGCCACTGTGTCTGGCCATTTTTCTTCTTATAATTTTTATTATGGATAATTCCAAATAGACAGAAAAATAGAGAAAATGGCATAAAGACCCCCAGCTTTCACGACCATCGGTTCAGGGCCACTCTTGTTCACCTCTCACTGTCCCACTCCCTGCCCGCCCCTGGAGATGTTTACATGAATCCCAGGCATGTGATACCATCCACAGATAGCCCAAGATGTAACTCTACTAGTGACCACAACACCATTCTCACACCTAAAAAGGTGTCTAATGTCATCCAATGTGCAGCAGTGTTCAGACAATCCACATGTCTTATAGTTGTTTTTTTTTAAACAGTTGTCTTGCTGACATCATGATCCAAAATCCACACATTGCATTTGTTAGATGTCTCTGACCCTTCTTTTAATCTAGTTTCCCCTTTCTTTGTCCTCTGAAATGTATTTGTTGAAGAAACTGGGTTGTTTGTCCTGTAGAGGTTCCCACAGCCTGGATTTGTGGATTGCACCCTTGTGGTGTGTTGAAAATGTTCCTCTGTCCCCTGTAATCCCACAAATGGCAGTTATATGCAGAGGCCTGCTTTGATTTAGGTTTGGGTTTTGAGGAGAACACTGTGAGTGGTGCTGTGTTCCTCCACTGGTGACACGTGCTGTCCCAGGATGGCCTTGCCCTTGGTTAGGGTGTCCCCACAGCTTGCAGGAGGCACAGGAGGCCTCAGGAGAGGGTCTTGCATGCAGGAGGCGTCCCATGAATGCCAACCCCAGTTGCTAACAGTGTGGGGCAGAGTCAGGCCCGCCCGATCTGTGGGCATTGGGCAACACATCCTGTGCAGGGAAGTTTACCTGTGCATTCATTAGGGGGGCGTGTGTATCCGTGTCTCTGTCTCTCTGTGTGTGTATCTGTGTCTGTGTCTCTATATCTGTGTATGTGTGTCTGTGTCTATCTCAAACTTGTTTTTTCCCTTTTTGTGGAGAATGGGGTCTTGCTATGTTGCCCAAGGTGGTCTCCAATTTCTGGGCTCAAGAAATCCTGCCTCTGCCTCCCTAAGCTCTGGGTTACAGGCATGAGCCACCACACCCAGCCTCTGTGTCTGCCTCTCTGTCTCTGAGTATGTATGTCTCTGTCTGTGTGTCTCTATCCCTGTGTGTGTGTCTCTGTTCCTATGTCTCTGTGTGTGTGTCTCTGTCTCTATATGTGTGTGCCTGTGTCTGTCTCTGTGCATCTGTGTCTGTGTCTGTCTCTATGTGTCTGTGTGTGTGTGTGTGTGTGTGTGTGTGTGTGTGTGTGTGCCTGCGTCTCTGTATGTGTCTCTGTGGGTCTGTGTGTGTGTGTGTGTCTGTGTCTCTGTCTCTATGTATGTGTCTCTGTGTGTGCATCGCTGTGTATCTTTGTGTCTCTCTGTGTCTGTGTGTGTGTCTCATGTGCAGCCAGAGCAGTGATCCAGCTTCCCAGAAGTTGAGAGGGGAGTCCCAAAGGTAGGTGAACAAGGCAGGAAGAGGAACTTTGTAAAAACAGAC
>NW_026656368.1:0-5872 GCF_009828535.3 Hylobates moloch
TGCTACTGCACTCCAGCCTGGGTGACAGGGTGGGATGAGCCGAGATCGTGCCACTGCACTCCAGCCTGGGTGACAGAGTGAGACCCTGACTCAAAAAAAAAAAAGACAGAAAGGAAATACACCAAAATGTGTCAAATTGGTTGTCCATAGGTTATGAAACATGGGGGTTTGAGTTTGTTTTAACTTTTATATGTTTTCCATGTTTTCTGAAATACTTTTTTTTTTTTAATGGGAGAGTGCCCTACCTCTTTTTATTTAAAAATCTTACATGAGTTAAGCCTTTTATTTCCTTGTCTTCACCAGTTTACTTTGTCTGTTGCAGGATGGCAAAACAGAAGAGAAAAGTTCCTGAAGTGACGGAGAAAAAGAACAAAAAGCTGAAAAAGGCGTCAGCAGAGGGGCCACTGCTGGGCCCTGAGGCTGCGCCAAATGGCGAAGGAGCCGGCTCCAAGGTAAGGCCGCCAGTGCTTCACTGGCCCTGCCCTCTGGGATCCACCTGTTATCTGATCCGGAGGGAGTGGGGGCGGCTCAGCCTGCTGGTCTCTGTGGAGCACAGGCTGGAACAGGTGCGGAGGTGTGGTTGGGCTTGGTGCCTTCCAGAAGCGATTGTAGGACAAAGAAGGATTTTAGTAAATTTTGAGTTGGAACCCTATGCCTGCTTTTCTTAGCTGCCGGGAAACTGCTGTTTTGGGTGCCGTGTTGTATAGGGGACTTGTTGGCGTCATGCAGGATGGTGAGGGGCCTGCAGCAGGTCTTCGGTTGTGCCCTGGGAAGGTGCGAGGGGCGGCTCATCTGGGCATGTGCAGGGGCGTGTCGTGAAAGCCTGTGTTTAAAAATGCACATCTAGGAATGTTCATGTCGAATAACACGATTATTGTCCATTTGAAAATCACCTATTGGTATCATTTTCTAAACTGTGTGCAGCGGATTATGAATAACGTTGAGATTTGAGTATCCACCACCATTCACTTGGAAAGACACGTGAGCCATCTTCTCCTAAAGTTATGCATTTTTATTCTTCGTTTTCTTGAGACACAGTCTCTGTCGCCCAGGCTGGAGTGCAGTGGTGGGATCTCGGCTCAGTACAACCTCCATCTCCTGGGTTCCAGCGATTTTTCTGCCTCAGCCCCACAGGTAGCCAGGATTGCAGGTGCACACCACCACACCCACCTAGTTTTTTTGTATATTTGATAGAGACGGGGTTTCACCATGTTGGCCAGGCTGGTCTTGAAATTCCCGACCTCAAGTGATCCACCCACCTCGGCCTCCCAACATGCTGGAATTACAGGCATGAGCCACCGCACCCGGCCTGCATTTTTATTCTTTTTTTTTTTTTTTGAGACAGAGTCTCGCTCTGTCACCCAGGCTGGAGTGCAGTGGCGCCATCTTGGCTTACTGCCAGCTCCACCTCCCAGGTTCATGCCGTTCTCCTGTCTCAGCCTCCTGAGTAGCTGGGACTACAGGCACCTACCACCACGCCCAGCTAATTTTTTGTATTTTTTAGTAGAGACGGGGTTTCACCATGTTAGCTGGGATGGTCTCGATCTCCTGACCTCGTGATCCACCTGCCTCGGCCTCCCAAAGTGCTGGGATTACAGGTGTGAGCCACTGCGCCAGGCCCTGCATTTTTATTCTTGAAAGTATTTTATTATGTACCATATCATGTTTATCTTCCACAAAAAGATGCATATACATTTAAATTTGAAAATATAAAAATTTTTTTTACCCACCAAGTTCTGAGTGTTAAAATTTTTCTTCTACATTAAGCCGGGCGCGGTGGCTCAAGCCTGTAATCCCAGCACTTTGGGAGGCTGAGGTGGGCGGATCACGAGGTCAGGAGATCGAGACCATCCTGGCTAACACGGTGAAACCTCGTCTCTACTAAAAACACAAAAAATTAGCCGGGCGTGTTGGCGGGGCGCCTGTATTCCCAGCTACTCGGGAGGCTGAGGCAGGAGAATGGCGTGAACCCAGGAGGTGGAGGTTGCGGTGAGCCGAGATCGCGCCACTGCACTCCAGCCTGGGGGACAGAGAAAGACTCCGTCTCAAAAAAAAAAAAAAAAAAAAAAAAATTTTTCTTCTACATTGAGCTGTGTTTACCATTAGTAGCATGCAGTTGATCGAAACAGCATAATAGATGAGGAATTTTCACAAATGATTCTACATAAAGTGAAATCTGATGACGCGGGCATCACATCGTGGTAAGGGCATTGTTACCCCGTGTTACTACCCTGTGGAAGGGCGGGGCTTTCCGTGTCTCTGTGGTTGGCGCACTCACCTGTGGATCCACGCTGTCATTGCTCGAGAGAAAGCGGGTTTCCACGGGCTTTGTTCCTGTTCTCATGTCAGATTTCAGTGCTGAGTACCCTTGTTGACATAGGTGAGTAAATGGGAACGAGAGTGTTGTTGTGGCTTTGTTGCTTAAGTCCTTAAACTTTGAGACCATTCTGTGGCTTGGGGCACATATTTTCAGAATTTATTTTAAAGATTTTTTTTTTTTTTGAGACGGAGTCTCGCTCTGTTGCCCAGGCTGGAGTGCAGTGGCGCGATCTCGGCTCACTGCAAGCTCTGCCTCCCGGGTTCACGCCATTCTCCTGCCTCAGCCTCCGAGTAGCTGGGACTACAGGCGCCCGCCACCACGCCCGGCTAATTTTTTGTATTTTTAGTAGAGACGGGGTTTCACCGTGGTCTCGATCTCCTGACCTCGTGATCCGCCCGCCTCGGCCTCCCAAAGTGCTGGGATTACAAGCGTGAGCCACCGCGCCCGGCCTTATTTTAAAGATCTATCAGTAAGTGACAGGTAGACTGGGTCCCTGAGTTGTGCAGGGGCCCGGTGCTGGCTTGTTACATTTGTTCACTTCCCCAGGGTGATGCCAGGGTTCAAGCTCTGCCATTGGTTAGTGCTGGAGGTCTCGTGCCCGGGGCGGTGTGCCATTGTGAGATGTGGGGTGGCAGGTGGCCTTGTTTTTCATGAAATGAGAAAAGGGCCGCTGTGCAGAGGGAGGTGGAAAGGGGGAGCCCACGTGGGCCCTTCTTCAAAGTGGCTTCCAGCAGGAGGTGGGCACAGCCGGTGCTTGGAGGGGTCCCTGGGCTACCCAGCCACGGATGCCCGGGACGGTGGAGTGTGCCTGGTTGCTGGGTGTGGCCCGGCTCACTCTGGGATCCCGTGCATTGAGGCAGTGCCGAGCTCTCGGAAGGTTGTGTGAAATCACGTCCACCGCGTCTGTGGCTGCCAGTGGCTCAGCAGGCGTGGATGGAGGGGAGAAGCTGGGGTGTATGCCTAGAGGAGGTCCTGGCTGTCTGGGAGCGTCATCTCTCACTGCCACCCCCCGGGCAAGGGAAGCCAGACAGCGCCCCCAGCACAGCCAGACAGCTTGTCCTGGGCTCTTTTTAGCAGAACACCCCAAGGTCACCCGGAGGCCAAGGCCTGGCAGGTGCCGAGGTCCTGCGGCTCCCTCCCGTGCAGCAGGTCAGCAGGCAGCCCAGCATTCCACCTGAGCCTCACCCTGAATTTCGGCTCCTCCTCCGCAGGCTGTTGAATTCCTGTGTCCCCCAGGCCGACTGCCTCTTACTCGCGCCTTCTTCACAGGCTGAGGTCCAGTTGTGCTTTTTGGTTTGGGTTCTAGATGGACGCTGGTTTCCCGACAGCTGTTGGAGCTCTTGTTCTGTGGTTCAGCCCAGTCCCAATTCCTCAGAGCCTCAGGCACACACGACTTTGGTGGGCGTGGCATCACCCTGGACTTTTTGAGTTGAGTCAAGAGGCTTCTGGCTCTCCCTTCTTGGTGAACCCTCCTCCAGCCTGATGATCCCCACACAGGCCGCTGGTCACTGGCAGGACCCCCAAGACAGCTAGGCTTACAGTGACTGTGGGCAGAGGTTAAAACTCGTACCCAAGTGAGGGAGTGTTGTCTGTCCTTTTGTTTAAGTTCAAGTAATTATCTTAAGGTATGTGATTATTTTTCATTATTAAAGTATGTGTTGATTAAAAGAAAGCTGGAAAGCAAGAGGGGAAAGAAGAAAGCCTTTGTTTCCTTCAGCTCCGCTTTGAGGGCTGGACTCTGCTGGTCTGTAACACGTGGCTGCCAGCAGACTCACCAACTGTCACTTGGCTTTCCGGCCACTGGCGCGGAGTTGGTCTCAGGCCCGCCCAGCTGAGCGTTGGGAAGCGACCTGGAGCCGGTTCCTTAGCCTTTGGAGGGGCTGGCAGCGGGAAGAGGGCCTGGGAAGCCCTGTTCACCAGCAGGGGTCGGCAGCCACGTTCCTTCCTTCCTTCCTTCCGAGGGAGCTGGTGGAGGGAGCTGCCTTCGGCTGGATTCTCTGCAAAGTGCATGCCCCTGTGGCCAGTTTCCAGGCTACTGGGAGGGTTTTCAGATGGAGTGTGGGGCCTCAGGGGCTTATGTTCTTGTGTGTCTGGGAGCCAGTCTCCCAGCGAAATGGGGTGTCTCTGCTAATATGGATGTTTCCTTGCTGACTTTCCCTGGTTCTCATGGGAAATTGTTAAAAAAAAAAAAAAAAAGGTTTCAAGCATTTTTTTGAAGCTGAACCTAAGTGCTTAGAAGGGTGGGTGGCTGGGCCTGGGGAGCAGCATTCCTGGGCTCCGGAGGAGCTTGTGGAAAAGTACTGCGCTGGTTCCCTCCCCTCCCCCAGTGCATCCTGGATGAGGCTCCGGAATTCACCGTCGAGGATGGAGAAGCCTGTGTCCCCCCGTGGGCCACTGTGTTGTCCTCCCAGCAACGTCCGTCTGGGGAGCCTGCGGGTCAGCGGCCACTCCCGGTGCCCCGTGCAGCCTCTTCCCACAGCATGAGCACTCTGAGCTTGCGCCAGGATCGCCGCCATGTCCCCAAGTGATGGGAACTTCATCGCCCCTTGGGGAGCGTTCCCTCAGCGTTCCGGTTCCCACTCAGGCCTGTGGGCTTGGCCCGGGAAGCCTCCTGGGCCGGGTGCGCTCACTCTCCCAGGCTTCAGTCCCTGGTGCCTCTGTCTGGCACTGGTGAGGTTTGGCCGTTCCTCGGTCCTGGGCACCAGGGCCTCAGGGTCTCGGCTCTGGGTGTTGTTTGCTGAGCTCCCCATCCCGGAGGCCCCTGCTGGCCTGGAGTGCTGGGGAGGTGGGTGGCTTGTGGTGACCCCAGCAGGAGGAACAGTTGCTCCCACGGGCCTGTCTCGTGTCTTGGTGACTGGGCTGTATGATTGCCCGCTGGTCTTAGGAGGGACTGGCACCTGCTGCTTGTCCTCCTCAGCTCTGCGGGCAAGAGGTTCTGCTGCTGGGGTTGGTGCCTCGGGCCTTTCCTCTTGTGGACCAGAGGGGTCCCAGGGTTTGCCCTGTCTGCTTCCTGTTTCATAGCTAAGCCCTCCCCGGGGAGCTGGGGTTTAGGAGTTCTGTTTTCACGTTCCTTTAACCCTTCCAGGCCTGGTTTCCCACTTGAGCGGGTCGTGAGGATGAGGTTTCAAATGACACATGTCTTTCGGGAGGACTGTGGGGCCCCGGCTGAGCCGGGCCTGCTGCCCAGCATCCCTTGGGGTCGGCGGACGTGGTGGGAGGTCATGTGACTCGGCAGGTCTTTCTGTCTTTTGCCCTCCCCCTCCTTCTCCAGTCTCACTAAAGGGGACCCTTAGCTTCTCTGTTTCTGTCTGAAGCCACAGAGCTGTATGCGGGGGAAGGCAGCATACGCGTGACCACCCCATGCAGAGCCAGCCGAATGGCTGCTGGTGTGGCGGCCCTTTGATGACCCGGCCGCCTCCCTGCTGCTGTCAGTGCCATTTGGCTGCCTGGAAATGGAAGGTGGGCTCCCTCAGTCCACTGCTGTCAGCATGTCAGCAGAACCCCTCATGGCTTCCTCTGCCTCATAGGAATCCCTTATGTGTGCCACACTTT
>NW_026656369.1:0-5871 GCF_009828535.3 Hylobates moloch
GAACTAGAAATACCATTTGACCCAGCCATCCCATTACTGGGTATATACCCAAAGGACTATAAATCATGCTGCTATAAAGACACATGCACACATATGTTTATTGCGGCACTATTCACAATAGCAAAGACTTGGAACCAACCCAAATGTCCAACAACAATAGACTGGATTAAGAAAATGTGGCACATATACACCATGGAATACTATGCAGCCATAAAAAATGATGAGTTCGTGTCCTTTGTAGGGACATGGATGAAACTGGAAAACATCATTCTCAGTAAACTATCACAAGGACAAAAAACCAAACACCACATGTTCTCACTCATAGGTAGATTAGGGATATACCTAATGTAATGACAATAAGGGTCAGAATGAACATGGACATGGATACATATGTAAAAACCTGACATTGTCAGTATAATTAAAAAAAAAAAATTAAAAATTGAATTATTTGATCCCATAAATATTTGTAAAGAAATAAAATCCGTTGTTGTAAATAAAGTTTTATTGAAACAAGACTGCTTTAGAAAAAAAAAAAAAACAGAAAAAAAAAGAAAAAAAAAAAAAAAAAGAAAGTTCTCAACTTCATAAAGAAAGAAAAAGATTGCCGAGGTTGCTAAGATCTACAGTAAAATAAGATATTTTGATAGTGATAGAGACCACATTCACATAATTACCATATATTAAAATTGTCCTATTTTGTCATTATTGTTAGTATTGTACTATGCCTAATTTATAAATTAAACTTTATCATAGGTGTGTGCATATAGGAAAAAAAAACCATAGTATATAGAAGGTTCAGTACTATCTGTGGTTTCAGACATCCTCTGGGGATCTTGGGACATATACCCCGCAGATAAGAGGGACTACTGTATAGATAAAAGTTATAGACGAAAGTGGAACAGGATAAAGAAGGTTGGGGTGGTAGGAAGAGCAGCTTGCAATTTGAAACAGGGTGGCCAAGGCTGGCCTCTATGACAGGATAGCATTACAATAAGACCTGAGGGAAACAAGGCATTTCACCATGCCTGAAATGTTGTGGTCACATGTGAGTAGAGTGCAGTGAGTGAAAGGTGAGCCATAAGAGGTGAGATCAGATTTGCAAAGACCTTTAGGTCTTCATAAAGACTTTGTCTTTGATTAGGAGTGAAGTCAGGATCCCCTGTAAAATTTTCAGCCAAGGAGTGACAAGATCTGACAGCCAGAATCACTGGCTGCAATGTCAACAAACAGACTGTAGGGAGCAATAGTAGAGGCAGGGACACCAATCCAAGGCAATCACAGCGATCCATGTAAGAGATGGTGGTGGTTTGTCAACAGTAGTAGCAGTGGGTAAGTGAAAAACAATAACTCTGAGTATGTTTGGAAAAATAAAAGAAGAAAAAAGTACTTCTTTACTGATCCAAGAGAGAGATGAGCTGTGAGTGAGAGTTCTAAGGTGGTGGCAAAAGGCAATATAGAAAGCCCAAGGAGGACCAGTTCCACCATATAGGTGGTCTCAATGGAGCATGAAATGTGCAGTACCCCAGTAAAGCAAGCACCAGTGCAGCAGAGACCTGGAGCTGGTTGTCCCAGAACTCCCCAGGGAACATTAGCAGAGAAACCAGGCACACACAGCTGTTGAAAATTCTTATCCTAAGCACTGTTTGCTAAAATTAATTACATAATTTGGAAGGTCTGGCATGATGCTGTCTGTCCTGAATTCTATATTAAAACTATTAATTCAGGTTCCCCAATGGCAAAACTTCAAAATTTCATTGAGTTAATTTTTGTAGCTTGGATGTTTTAATTTCTCTTTAGCCAAGCACATAAAAGTATAGAAAATGAAACACTAAAGACCAGGATAAACTGCAAAACAGAAATTGAAAACTTCAGAATACACATCAGCCCTGTTAAGTATGTTCCTTGTCACAGTCTAGCTTCAGGCTTCCATCTTTGCAGTCTCTTTCTTTAACCTTTAAAAGATGCAGTAGCAGCATTGGCTTAAAGTTGTAATATATTGAGATCTCCCCTTAGATGTGTGGCAGGTATTTACACTTGGGGAAATATTTTCATTTAATATCTATCTTATTAATAAGATGAGGTTGTAATCTCCATGAAGCTATATGGACTTGTACATTAATACAAAGATCTCCTGAGACAATGCATTCCCATGATATAGTTTTCCACTGGTTTGTTCTCTACCCAACCAGAGAGGTAGTCAGAACCTAGTTTCTCCAAACATCTATGACAAAATAAAAAAAAATGGAGAGCTAGAAAACAAGGGTAGACACCATATTTGTCTTACTGATTCCTTTTCCCTTCCCAAGAAAAAAGAGCCAACTGACACTTTTCTCCTAAATCTCCAGAAACTGTCAGACTAAAATTTTTAATGTTCTAAAAACCTTGTTTTGATAGATGAAAACATTTCAAGAATACCTTTAAATTTTTTATAAATTTCACTTAAATGGATTATACCTAGAGGAGGAAAAAATGGCTAAGTGGGTTTATTTCCATCTTCAGAATTAACATTCTCCAAACAGAGAATTTGTTTTCCATTTTTTCCTCCCTCCATAGTCGTGCAGTCATGCTTCTATATTAATATTTCTTTTCATAATATGTCTGTAATGCTTTCACCACTCTTTGGTATCTTCCTTGATACCACTGCTTCCCTCTTTACCCTGAAATCACAGTGGTAGTCCTAGATCTGACTTTTTGTACCTATTCTTTCCCCTTTACTCTGCCTGCCAAATTAATCTTTCTAACACGTTCTTGGTAGGTCACTACCCTGCTCTGAAACCTTCCATAATTCCCAAGTACCTACAAAACTAAGCCTAAAAGCTTTACATAGCTGCCCCCTAGTGGCCATCTGCTGACTCACTGTCCTGGACTCCAGTCCCTGCAAGCTGCCGTGAACGTTTTCCATTCAAGGTGGAATGGCTTTTTAATGGTCTAAAGGGAGGCAAAGGTGGGAAATTAAGAAGGTAGAAAGAAGCCTTTACTTTCACAGCTATGGCAAAGAACACAAAAGGGGAATAATCTCGTGCTTCCAAGGAGGCATTTGTCTTACCAAGAACTCCTGTAGAAAGAGCTCTACATGTTAAGAATACTCTTCTGCATTATTTCCACCTTTGATGACTACGCCAATAGTGGAATTTTCTGTACAAAGCACAAAAAAAAAAAAAAAAGCAATACCTGATTTACAACCTAGTTGGTCCCCTGACCTTATTTCCTAAAGGCGCAATGTTGTAAATCAAGACTCCACTCTTGGACTAGAGCATAACATAAAAATAGCAAAATTGATCAGAAAATACACTTTTAAAAACACAAAATTTGCCTTTACAAATATTAAGAATGTAAAACAAATATTTAATGTTACTTCTTAAATGTTCCTTTGGGGTATATTTTTCTTTCTGTGGTCTGGACAAGCTAATGTGTCTTAAGTTGTAAGTGCAAAAGGGTTTTAACGTGAACTATTTTGGTCTCAGTCTCAGCTGAGGTCTTAATACAAGGAAATGCCAGTTACTCTAACATTCAAAAATATAATCCCATATCACTTAGGCAGAATTAGCAAAGGAAGTGGGTAAAAACCAGGTTGCAACATTGACCCCTCAAGCCTATTATAAGGTGTAAAAAGATTAAATTTGAAGAGCCAAAAGGAATTGGAAATGAGAGAGAAGATTTCTTTGAAGACAGCTGTAGCTGTGTGGAGTCTCCACCCACCCACACTTTGAGAGTGGAGTGGGAGCATCAGGTTGTCTCCTAACTTAAAGCCTACTTAAAAGGGGTTTACAGAGATCACTTAGAGAGCTTGAAATGTGTCCCCTGAAGTTTGAGAAACAGTGGACTGGTGTATCTGACTCATACCTGAGTAATCTAAAAGACAAGGGTCTGGTTGGGGCACAGAGAACAAACTGTAGTTTGAAAAATAATCTCATTCTTTGGACAGAGAGTCTCAGATGTGCATTTCTCATATACTAAATGTGAGTCATGAGCAAGCAAGTAGAAGAGAAGTTATCTTAGATCCTGTGCAACAGAGCCTCTGGGAGGAGCAAAGAAACATCAAAGGAAAGATGCTGGAGGAACCGCTAGCATTCTCGGGAAATGACAACTGAATCCCAATGATCATGAAAGAGGATGCATGCACCCACACTGAAGAAACTGCATGTATAAGATCCAATGTAATGGCAGGGGACAGAGAGGATGTCTCCCAAGAACGCAAGTGCCCCTGAGATGACACCATGGTCAAAGTAAACCTTTATCATGTCTGAGATGTTTAAGAACACTTCCTTCTGCCCTTCTACCTCTCCTTCCTCCCTTCGGTTAACTGTAGAGAAACCAATCCCGGGACAAAGGGAGAGGAGCAGAGGCACTAGGCATGGAAATACACAAGGTAGCCGTGCCCCTTAATCCCACTGCATTTGACTAGACATATTTCTGAACTTAGACATTTGGTGATTAAAAGCTACTAGGAGGATTTGTATTTTTGACAAAAAAAAAAAAAAGTCATGAGTCTACATTTTATTTGAAAACAGAAAAAAATAACATTCCAATTGTATTAGTGTTCATGAATAGTAAAATACTGGTGGTAGGATACTTGCCATGTAATTTAATTACATTTTTGTGTTTCAAAAATTCCTTATTTTTCCATTTGAGTAAGATCTACATAATTCAAGAGTAAATACTTTATAGTTGCTTCTTATTATTCCAGATATTTTATAACATAAGAATTTATCTACCATAAAATTAAGGAAAAAATGCTAGTCAACTAAAAGAGTTATTTTAATATATATCAATTATGAATAACTCATGCAATGAATCCAAGATTCAGAACTTTATAAAGTTACTTTTCATTATTTTCCAAATAAATGTTTTTCCTGAGTGTGTCTGAACATGCAAGAACAAAGTCTACTTGATTTATCTGTACTTTAAGAAAATTTTCCAGGTGGAGCCAAGATGGCCGAATAGGAACAGCTCCGGTCTCCAGCTCCCAGCCCCAGCGACACAGAAGACGGGTGATTTCTGCATTTCTGCTTGAGGTACCGGTTTCATCTCACTAGGGAGTGCCGAACAGTGGGTGCAGGACAGACGGTGAAGCGCACTGTGCGCGAGCCGAAGCAGGGCGAGGCATTGCCTCACTCGGGAAGCGCAAGGGGTCAGGGAGTTCCCTTTCCTAGTCAAAGAAAGGGGAAACAGACGGCACCTGGAATATCGGGTCAGTCCCATCCTAATACTGCGCTTCTCCAACGGGCCTGGAAAACGGCACACTAGGAGATTGTGTCCCGCACCTGGCTCGGAGGGTCCTATGCCCACGGAGTCTCGCTGATAGCTAGCACAGCAGTCTGAGATCAAGCTGCAAGGCGGCAGCGAGGCTGGGGGAGGGGCGCCCGCCATTGCCCAGGCTTGCTTAGGTAAACAAAGCAGCCAGGAAGCTCGAACTGGGTGGAGCCCACCACAGCTCAAGGAGGCCTGCCTGCCTCTGTAGGCTCCACCTCTGGGGGCAGGGCACAGACAAACAAAAACTCAGCAAAGAACCTCCACAGACTTAAATGTCCCTGTCTGACTGACAGCTTTGAAGAGAGTAGTGGTTCTCCCAGCACGCAGCTGGAGATCTGAGAACGGACAGACTGCCTCCTAAAGTGGGTCCCTCACCTCTGAGCAGCCTAACTGGGAGGCACCCCCCAGTAGGGTCAGACTGACACCTCATTCAACCGGGTACTCCTCTGAGACAAAACTTTCAGAGGAACTATCAGACAGCTGAATTTGTGGTCTCACGAAAATCCGCTGTTCTGCAGCCACCGCTGCTGACACCCAGCCAAACAGGGTCTGGAGTGGACCTCTAGTAAACTCCAACAGACCTGCAGCTGAGGGTCCTGTCTGGTAGAAGGAAAACTA